>NW_012130076.1:746397-757017 GCF_000143395.1 Atta cephalotes
AATTTAAATTTTAATATTCAGGTTGTCTCTCGTTTACAGAAGTCTATTGAAGAAACTTCTAATTAAAACAGATTTTTCTCTTTTATATATTATATATTATCTCTCTTATATATATTTTATATATTGATTGAAATATAATTGATAACTTTTCCTGGTACAGCGTTTCGTAACAAATGTAATCTGGGGATCGTAAATAAATTCAATCAGTCTTACTTCCGAACGTGGGAACGAAGCCAGGATCTCGAAGAACGACTGGCCTTTATAGTGGCGTATCTAAAGGACGCGTATATATTTCGTTCGCGTATCTCCCGCGAGAAATTCACTAAGCGTATCGTCTTGAGAGCGCATAGCATCTAGAATTTCAAGATGGAGCGAGAGGTCGAGCGTCTCGGTAAATCGGAGGACTGTCCACCGCAACGGCCACCCATCGTTTAACTAGTCTACACTTGCGGCCAATTTCACCGAGCATTCGCGAGCTCCAACTCGAAGCTCGCCAATACGGCGAATTAAACCTTAGTCACTCGAATTCAATGCAAACCGCGCCGAATACTCGCAACGTAGACCCTCTGGCATCATAACCAATCGCGATACGCTGTTTGTAAACAATCTCGATTGAAATGTTCCCAGGAATATCATTATTACCGTATCATTTTCCATTACAGTTTCATTAACCATAAATAGACATAGCATAATTAATGAATTAATTAATCAAGTAGTTTGAAGTCAATTAATGTTTATGTAACGCTGCCATGTAGTTATTGGACCAAAAAATAGTGATTGTTCTTTGAGAGAAAAAGTAAAAAAATAACCTTCAGGTATTAAAATAGATCAAAAACATAAAAATAACATTAAAAAAAACATGACAAAATAAGGAACAAAATAAATAGCTGGATGTTTATTGGATTATATTATATATAAATTATATATAATTAAAATCAACGACTGATCTTTACCAAGTCATTATCAATGTTTTAAATTAGAAGATTTATGTGCGGTACGAAACAAAATAAGACTTGGTAGAAATCTAAGCATCTAACAACAAACAATTCTTCAGAAACTTTCTTAATTCTAATATTACAAATAATCTTAACGTTCTACAATCTCTTTAATAAATTATGTCTGAAAATCAAAATGTAATCTCATAAATATAATAAATGGAACTATATTAAAATGTATGTTCTCTCCCGCGTAATTTAATAATATTTTCTAATAATATTTTTTAATAACTTTTTAATAATTTTTTATAAATTTTCAGAGTAATTAAGGCTATTAGTGAATAATAATGAGCGAATAGCAATTGATATTAGATGAAATAACAAAAATAGAACGTTTACATTTAACAAATTTCATGTCGGCTTAAAAAAGAAAGGTGAACATAGCAATTTATTTTGGATGATTTTTTAGTGACTTATTAAAAAAAAAAGATATAAAAAAAAAGTGAATGAATAGCAGCGCTGAATTTATAAGAAAATGACTGAAATATTTATTTTCCTGAAAATTTTTTCTTTTGTTCTTTTTTTATTACATTAATTGTAGATTATTCTTTGCAGATTAATATTAAATAAAATTTTCTATTTCAAGTTTGTGAAGCTTATGAACTATATAGAACAATGAAAATTTTAAACAATAGTAATCGATTTATTAAAATTTTTTAATACTACTTTTTTTTAAATTTGTTCAACTATATCTAATTCAAAATTTATTTATTTGGTGGATCCGCATAAAAGCTTACTGAAATTTTGATTCAACAATCACATGCTTTTGACAAAAGTAAGGATAAAAATATACAATAAACAATACCGGGAGCATTTGTACATGAATTTCCGATTGTTTCCTCTCAATGGTGCGCGGTAGAAGCCGCGAGATAAAAACGCAACGTAGAAAATACGCAGCTCGGTATTTATTCCGCGTAATTACAGAATGTACGAGTTTATGACAAAGGCTCTTCTGCATTCCACTTAAGGTTGCCATAATACACAGAATGCTCCGTTTTGTGTTCATATGCATGTCTATAAATACGTCACCTTCACGCGAGTCAGAATTAACTTATACTAGCTAGTTAATATATCGTTCAATAATAAACTTATTGTTAGATGATAGAGATGTACGAAGCGATATGCAATAATAACCACATAATTTTCTTAACCCTTTAGATGTAATCTAAATAGATTATCTCCTAATACGAAAAAAAATGTGTATAAGAAATTACAAAGGACTTTTTTTATATCGATATTTTTTATCTATGACACAAATAGAAGAATAGATTATCAATTCAAATTATAAATAAACTAAAAAATAAATTATAAATTATAAATAAATTATGAATAGACTTTAATAAATTGTAGCATAATTTATCATATTTTGTTTGTGAATATAAATCCTAACTTTCTAAAAATGTAACAAAATTTTGTTCAATCTTTATTTAAAATTCATATATATAATAATATAATATATTAATCTTTCTTTTTAATATTAAATACTTTAAAGTCATCATTCATTGTCTTCGAGTCTTACAAAAACGATATTATTTATAGCTTTCAGTATCAAAATCCATAAATCCATGAATCTATCGATAAATAAACATTTCTCTTCTCGCATAAAACTTGTTCTTTTTTTATTGCCGAGTCATATCGGTTGTATACGCGACTTATTGAGAAAATAATGCCAAGAATAATGAGCATGTATGCCAGCTATGCGATACGGAGAACGCAAAGTGGGACTGTATAACGTGATGAGTAGCGAGTTCGTGCATGGAGAGCAGAGAGAAAAGAAGCGGCGACAACAGGTAAAAGAAAGTGAAGTGGCGCTATTGGAAGATATAGCGAGCAACACTATCGTACTATCCTGCTGAAGAATGGCAACGGGAGAAGGCGCTCTTTAAAATAAGAACAATAAGAAATACGGAGCGCAATGTAGAACAAGTTTTAAAAAAGTCTCTGTCCCTTATATTATGAAAATTCTTTTGCGCACGCCTCTGTAATTAATGTCGCGCTAATATTGTCGACGAGATTAGGCTGCAGAAATAATGGTCCCGCTCAATATAAGTAAACATGAAGAACAATTTTCCTTTCTTTTATCTAATAATTTTTCTTAGTATGTTGGTTTAATTATCATAACGAATTTAATCATAATGAGATTTAGAGAAATTTGTTCAGGAATTATATAATAATATAATAAAATATAATAAAATATTAATAACAATATCATTAAAAAATATGCAAATGCTGAAATTATATCTGGCTTTCGATAAAATGGATCATTCAGAAATGTAACGTAAGTATGTAAGCAAAAGTAGGACGAGATAAAGGATAGCTTTTATGATATAAAAAGTATAAGGTCAAAACTGTACTATTTTAATTATATTCCTAGTTCTTCATTCATAATTAATTCTTTGTAAAACCGAGTGAAAGAATCATGCGCGTTTCAAAAGACGGCGGATACATTCGCGACGTTTACTTAGAGTTTTTCCAAATATATAAAAACCATCGCGATATAGTCGTGCCATTACTCGCTAAAAGATCAGTTATTGCCTTCTTTTGATTACATACATGTGAAATGTTATCGTGATGTAATATTTCGTAATCATGATTACAGTGACAGATCGCCGCATCAAAGTTATCCCGCGATCTCTCCGACGCGTAATTAACACCTTAGCAGTTCAATGCAATTGACCTGCATAACGCGTTCGTTTGAAGTATATCCAGCAGATCACGCCTCCGGTTAATTGGTGGCACTCCGTAACCCGCATGAGTATTAGCTGACGTGTGTGATGTAATAGCGGTAATACGCAGTTACTTGGGCAATTGCTTCTGTACGGCGTGATTGTGCTCCTAGCAGAATCTCGATGTCTTACAACGCAAAGTTCATTAATGGATACAGAAATTTGTCAAAGGAGGATTATCGATGTATAAGCAAAATTTTTGTACGCTCAAATGCGAAAAGAAGTTTTTTTACATTATTATTTAAATTATTACATTAAAAAATGTATTATTTAAATAATATAATTCATGAAATGTTTTGCTTAGAATTATACACAAAAAGTAATAATAATGGAATTTATGTTTTTTATATCTATAATTCTGTTTTCTTTATAGTAATAAATATCTAAAAAAAAGATCAATAAGAAAATTGTATATACCTATCTAATACCATAAGTTGATTAGTGAAATTAAAAATCTATCTCAAGGAGTTTAAAATGCTATAGGTTGTATTGTTTTGTATTTCGATATTTTTAGCCACATTCTTCCAATAATTACAGATTTTTCGTTGCACTGTTTCGTTACATTCGTTACAATTTATTTAATATCTGTTTTTATTTTTACGCGTGCAAAACATCCAGCAAAGTTAATTACAGTTCCTCTCCAATTTTATTAAATTTTTACGTATCAATCACAAAAATATCATACAAAATAACAGAATTACAAAGCTTTATTAATAAATAATAAAAAGAAAGATATGTGGAATGATAATAAATGTTGAACGAAGTTTCAACTTCTGTAAGTCTGGACGACAAAAAAAGGTCACGACGGTTACTTCAGAGCCGCAGAAGAAATCCATTCATCTCTCTCTGTCCGTTTCTATTTCTGCTTCATCTTCCGCGCCACTTCTAATTTTGGCATTAAGAGGCTCCGCTCGAGATTGCTGCTCGTGACGGCGGCATAATCGCATTTGCGACGACTTAAAGAATTCTGGGCCAAAGACGGGGATGCGGATAACCCGCGTGTCTGTAAATCGAAAGTTTGCTCGTCCAAGAAGCTCGTCCCACAGTCCGAACAGACTTAAATCTATATGGATATTTGCGTTCGCGAGGGTCCTGCGATTGCCGAGTAATTTCATCCTTCCATCGCGCTCCCATTCCGCTCTGGCGTCACGCCGCTTTGGATCTCCCCGCGTCTCGTAATATCAGTATTAAGTAATAGCGTTGAGTGCCATCTCCGGACCAGACGGCATATTAATTCAATTTTGCTTACGTAAGGTAGGTAGCCGGGACCAGACGAAGACACTAATTGCGATTTTTAATTAAGGCACTGATTCAATTACGTCCCTTTATCTGCTCTAATTATTAATGCCGGGCAAGGGTAGCTGAAGGAACAGAAAAAGAGGGTATGAGGGTGAGCAGCGGATTACAGTTTGCTCGGATAGCACCTGACGAATGGCCCACAATTCTGAGCTAACCTTGCCGAACGCGACGTTGGGTAAAACGCGGCCTTTTGCCAAGAAAGCTATGACATCTCACAATGACGTATCTTGCTAAATTTAACTCATAGTATCTTGCTCATTTAAATTTCGAACTATCGTAAATAATACCCGTTCCTCAACTATTTCAGTCTAATGATATTTGATGTATGCTGGAAAAAATTCAGAGTGCATCAAAGCGCATAATAATAGAATTAAATGGATTCTTTCACGCTTTCCTTGGATGCTCTAATTTTCTTATACTTTATACGGAAAGAACAATTTTGTTGATCTAAAATTGTAATAATTATGTATGTAATCAAAAAAATTATGTAATACGCTCAAACTGGTTGCACGGGATGTCAAAACTTTTTTTGATTGTAGCATTATGTTTCAGATTTTTAATTATTTTGATGGTCTAATGAAATAATTTTCAGATTTTCTATATTTAACTAAATTTTATAAATACGTCAGAAAAATTATTCGTGTAGAAATCTTAAGGATGATAAGGAATGCTGCAAAAAATTTAACATTCTACAACCAGTTTGAACGTCCTACAGTATTTCGATGATTCAACAAAATTATTTTCAGATCTATATGTACTTAAGTTTTTAGATATTCATTCATCACACTTGCAGATATTCTGCAAAATCGTCCTTTTTGTGAATAGAAACGGAAAGTATTAAATTTTTGCTGTCAGAGTTTGATGAGTTTGCAAAATATAATCATATTATAGGAATTCGATTGAAGAATCTAGAAAGCGAGAAGGTACTTAAAATCGCAGTTCGATTGAAGAGTCTAGAAAGCAAGAAGGTACGAACAAAAAGTTAACATGAAGTATTTGAAGAAAATACATAAGTATATACGATTGCATTTAACTTTTGCTTTAACAAATTTAAGTTTAAAGAAGTCATGTTATTATTCATATTAAACTACATTTATTAATTCTACTTTTATTTAATGTTATACTTTATTTTACTTTCTAACAAATTTCGATTTGCTTTTGTTGTTCGAAGTTAGATAAAATGTTTCAATAACAACGATAAGCAAGCAAATAACGTAACACATTCTCGGTTGCTATCGTCATTTCCAATTGCATCCCGAAATAGAGCCGCGCAGAAAATACTTTCCTCATGACCGTATTTTGTGCTGTCGCAGAATTCCATGCTGTGCACTAAAAATGCAAGCAACGGTTTCCTCCTCCTATTCTCGTCCCGAGTTCGAAAGAATCTTTCCATGTGATCGAGAACGTTGTTTTCCTAAACTTGAGCGTACATAAATGCGCTTTTCACTCATTTCTCAAATATGCAACATCGTAGGGAAATGTCTGTCGATACAGAACGAGAGACACACGTTGAAGTGGATAGAGCTGCATACGACTGATTTTTGTCATTTCACAAATCCTTAAAAAATCTTTTCGAGTTGTAACGATTCTGATGACTTTTTTTAGACGTCAAGTTAGTTCATTTTTGTTGATTGATAGGATAATATTTACCTCATTCAAGATAATAACTCGAAAAACATGTTTTTTTTCTTTTTATTTAAACAATCAAATCTTTCATCAAATAATTTATATTGTTATTTCCCTTAGGTACTTCAAAAGTGAAATAACTAAAAAAAACGTGTTTTTCAAGTTATTGAATGAAATAAATATTCTATCAATCATAAAAAATAAACCTTAATTTTATTGTTAATATCGTTATAACTTGAAAGAATTTTTTCTATTGTAAAACGAAAATGACAAAAATGACATTTAATCATATCAAGAATATATTTTTTTTGCCGATTACTTGATCAGTCAATAATTTTCTATTAAGTTGAAAAAGTTTCTCTCCTTTTCTAAGAAATTTTTTTAGTTCTATTACTTTTGACATAAGAGAACAATATGTGGAAGTTAGATCTGTGTACTTTAATGTCATCTTTTTAATTATGCCTTCTATAGATTTCCTAAGATTAGCTTCAAGCGCAATCGTTATTCATTCCTGTCGCGAAACTAAAAAACGCAAGCATTGAATTATAGAAGCAAAACAGATAAAGGAAATTTGCGAAAGCTGGAAGAAAAATGATGAATTCACGCTTTATTCAGCATGGCCGTATGTTCAACAAATATCGGATCGGAAAACAATTTAGATGTGTGTGCTCGTCGTTACTGAATACGATAGAGAGACGAAGAGGAGAAACCGAAAAAGGCTTCGAAGTACACCGAGGCGGAAGACGAACAACCGGATAAACTGTTTCTTCAAGAAGCGATACACAACGAGAGTGAAGGGTTCTATCGCGATGTGGAATCGCAATAAATAGCTCTCTTGAAAACGTGGCCGGACAAGTGGTTGAAAGAGTAGTCAGGGAACAAACACGAGGGATGAGGTGGCTGATTTGGAAGGAAGAGAGAAAAAACGAGACGTATGTCGATGCGGATAAATTTGTTGCGAAATATCGAGATATCGGCACGCCGCTAGTATCGATTATAACGTCGTTAGAATTTATTGTCGTCAACAGTATTTATATCCTGCGATCCTGTCCAGCGCGACGTATTTCTCCGAACGTATCAAATATGGATTTTACCTTTCGTATTTTAAAGTAAAACATTTATTAGACATTTCAAAGCTTTTTGTTTAATAATCTGTTAGTGAAATATTTTATGCTTAGATTTTGTAATAATTAAAAAGAATATTTATTAACATTGGTTTTTATACTAGAAAAGCTTTTAAAAACGTGAAAAGGAGAGTATGTAGATGTATACGTTATAAATATTGAAATATTTTGAGTTCCAAAATTTGAGGAACAGAAAAGAGAATAACAAATTTACGCGATGAAGAAAGCATGACATTGGCGATAGAAAGAAAAGTTCGCAGGAAAACCAGGGCACAGAACTAGAAGATATATTATAAATAAATGATCAATCGTTCTCGACCGCAAAACTCGTGGAAAATTAACTAAATAATGTAACATGCTGTTGCCCACGTGACTTACTCCCTGTGGCCAGAAATTCTACATCCCCTATGATGTATTAAAATAAATGAAGTATTTTAATCGCCACTTTTATGCACCACTTTATAGAAGTGAGCAACATTCAGAATCCAACCACAAAGCATCATTAATGATTTAGTATTTTAAACTGAATCTTCATAAACAATTTCTTGTAATAAGATTAAATTATGAAATAATTAATCTAATATATTACGTAAAAATAAGAATAAGAGGAGATTCAGACCATAAAATTTCAATGCATCGAATTTTCCGTAATTTTCGTAATTGAGTCTCTTTCCCTTGAGTCGATTCCCTTGCGATATTTTCATCTCTGAATATATCATTAAATCGTATTTACTTAACAATCTTTACTTTTTAGATTTTTTTGGATATATTATACGCCACATCAATTAAATGTAGATAGACGATTGTCTCGAGAAACGACGCAACTATTTTACTCGATACAATATTGTAGCGCAGATACATTGTATTCCAGATTGCATTCAATATTAGTCCTCAAATGAAATAGGAAGCAAATAAACAGATGTTAATATTCTGTTGGTCTGAGGAATTTTTGACAAAACAAAAGCATCCATTCATAAAGAAACTCTAAATAATTCAGCTTTGAATCGGAAAAGGAGAAGCATAGAATAAACTTGAACGATTTCTCAAAGCAAACACTATACCTAGATATTAATTGCAAAGTCGATAAAAAACAAAGAAAAAATATATTCATTAAGCTATATTCTGTTTCTAATAATAATAATAAAAAATAGAAAAATTTATATAATCTATGATTGCAAAAATAATGAAATTGCATTTAAAAAAAAATTGTTTATATTTTGCACTTAAATGTAATCGATATTTGTAAAATTTCTGAAGCATAAAATTTTAGAGCGCAAAAATTTTGACTTGCCATGCAACAAGATACTTATAGCCCGACATTGAAACGTAATTGGAGAAGTAACGTAGATAGAACGCTCCAATTTACAAAATTTATTGCGAAATAAGATCGTACTTTAAATAAATTAGGGGCTACTCCGGCAGGATGTGGCTACAGTGTCCTAATATCGATCGCGAGGCAGAAATAAGAGACACGCACACAATGAGATTTTTAATTCAAGGAATCTATCACAAGAAGGAAACGGTAATTTGTGACAAGCTTGATATACCGCAATAGCCGATGTAGGACGGAACGTTTATATTATACCTTCGATATTAATAGGGAAATGGAATACAACAGGGAAAGAGGTGAAGGGGACCAAGGAATATAGTTATTAATGCAAACGGGACTTGAGAAATTCCTCTGGTGAAACAAAGCCAGCCGTCTCGCCTTCGACGTCTCGCCCGAAGCTACTTGGACTCCAATAAACACCAGCAAGACAGCGAAGGAGGAGAGACAAATGAAGAGAATTACGACAAAAGGAGAAAATAGAATGAGACAGGAAGATGCGCCGCTCCTCAGGTATTAGTACGTCGTTAACGCGTACACGGACATTTCCAATTTTCATTTATGACCCTCGTGCACGCTTCTGTGAGAAGTTAGACGGGAAAAGTTTCGCCGCTCTCTTCCGAAAGAGCCGAATAGGAAATGCGAGTGGGCGCATATGTTTTTGCAGGTACGCAAGCGATGAGCAACGTAAACAGATTCTAAACTTCCTGGTGGTTCACATTATATAAACTGAAAGGGTGCGATTAAATCATCGAAGAGAACTTAACAAGGAAACCTCGCCAAGTGTTATATTCTGATTTTGAAACTTTGTATCATATAGGTACTTAAATAGATTAATTTAGAAAATTAATATCATCATACGCCTCGATGGTCGAAGTGATAAGACGCTCATATGAAATTTGAAAGATCCAAGTTTTCGAATCCCGATTGAAATGTATTTTTCGCGATAAATTATTTATAATGTTTTAAAAGTGCTTATTAGCATCAATATTAAATTGTTTATCAATTAATAATTTATGAGATTACGTACTCAAGTTTTAGTTTAAGACTGTGTCTCAAGACTGACAAATATAATCAGAAACCAGTTTGCTTGAACTGGAGATTGTAAAAATTCATATATTATTTTTTAACTATAAGTATTATTAATTATAAGTATTATTAGACAAAAGTCTGCTTTCACCGAATTTGCTCTCTTCACTCATTTAATTTAATAGATATAAGTGGTCAATAAACGGTTTCAACATAATTTAAAAAATGTAAATTTTTGAAATGAAAATAATTATTTTTTGAAAATATTTAAAAATATTACAGATGAATATTTGATTATTTTTTTCATGTAAAACATTTTATATCTTGAATAATTTTTTAAATATAACGAAAACAATTATTATTGTTATATATTACAATTAAAAATTATTTTATACACAAGGGGTTACATACATATATATATATATATATATATATATATATATATATAATAAAGTAATTATTTATTACTTAACTTATTTCTACTAAATAATATT
>NW_012130076.1:757037-769174 GCF_000143395.1 Atta cephalotes
TATAGTTTATTTTTCTATAGTAACTATTATATNTATATATTAATAATAATATTATTGTATATATAATAATAAATTAATTATACTACGAAGGTAGTATAATATATATATATATATATATATATATATATATATATATAAAAGGAATATTTTTATCCTTTAAAACTATTTTTCTCCCAAATAAATATTTTCATTCATTTATTTACGTAATCTATATATATAAAATATAAAGGTTCATTAAAATCAAAATATGATCACTTCGTGAGATTTCTTTGTTAGCCGAAATTTTTTTATCTCAAAAATCACATACCGGCTATGGACATTGTATCCAAAGTCAAGAACTTTGCTGTAAAATTTATAAAGAGAAACAGCGAGCAATGAAGTGTAATTAATTATGCCACGGAGTAATTGAATTATATCACTCAGTTGCAAATTTACATTACATAATTTCAAATACATTTGATGATAAAGAGTGGAATAATATTGTGGTGTTTTGATCTATTTTATTGATACAATGGAATCCATCTGAATGTAATAATCAATTATGTATTTTAATGAAAAATCACGTTATTTTTACAAGATAGATATTTTTAATTAATTCAAAAATCTTTTTTCTTTAAATTCTGTTCAAGAAAGTAATATTACACACGTAAAAAGATTAAAAAATTCAATCAAAAATCTAAACGCAATTGTACATACAATTATTTCAAAAAGTTGCTCATAATATCGAACTCGAAATATCATTCAATATTATATTTCATAGAATAAAATTTCACTGAATTAATACAGTTTCTAAATTGAAAGGATAAAAAACGAGATAATAATACAGCTCGGAATAGTTTATATATTACCATGTTATTTCGTTACCCTATAATACCGTAATATGTTCTATCTGATGAACAAACGTTCCTATGTTATTGTAATTCCATATTCCATATAATGCAGGATAATAATACTTCCCGAGCATTGTTAAATTTATCTATATCCACGAATCGATTGTACTTGTTTATATAATAACACGTTGTTCGTTAACATAAGTAGCAACTAGAAAATATCCGACCATTAGAAAATATAACACAACGCGCAGCTAAACATTACTTAACGCAAGGTACATCAGAATGCCGTTTAATTAACTAGTACGAAGACATCATGAGAATTTCTAGATATTTCGGAGAAAGGGAGATGCCATTCGCGGGAAATATAGGAGGCGGCGGCCGAACACTTACACATGCAAGTTTGCAAAGTTGGCCGTCATCCCAGCACAAGAATGTTTGCCCTGCTGTGCCTTGGGCCAGCCCATTAAGTACTCGCCTCATCGCCGCAAACCGCAAGCCGCAGGCTAACTGAAAATTACCGTGCTACTGAAACCCTTAAAACCGTCCCAGGATTTACGTTAGCTCACGACGACGCTGAGATGTATACGTCGCAGTCGTTCCTCTGTACCGTTTCCTCCTCATACGAGTAATTACGTGGTAGAATTAAAACGGGCACGTTAGACCACGCGTGCAACCATGGCGAGGGAGAGAAGGAAGGAGGAAGTTGACCATCATCGTGTAACAATTTTCTTCTCGTTTTATTTATGCTGTGCTTTTCGCCCGCATTTTTTTTCCTTCCTTCGCCACTAATTAAGTGTTTTGTTGTGCGCTCTTTTTCTGCGAAGCGCACAAAATACGATGAAAAGGCACACGAGTGAAAGACGAAAGGCAGTGTTAAAAATATTTACATTCTTCTTTCAAAAACCATATCTAACGTCTTTTATTCGTTATTCTTGAACTATGTAAAAAAATTTGCAAATTAAATTTTAATAAAAGAAAGTTTAAATAAAGAGAAAAAGAAAGTACTACTATATATAAGCGCACTTTTTTCACAAAAAACTTATCGCTCGTATCCTTTTTACATTTAGATCGCTTCCAAGTAATTAGAGATCAATATATGTTAAATGTAGTTCCCCATAAATCACTTCTCACATTAATCATTCAAGAAGCGGTTTCTCGGGTAAAATTCGCGCGTAAATTCGGTGAAATAACAAAGTCCGGATAGTAATCTATCGGTGGAAGACAAGACAGTAAAAAAAAGTGCACATTGCGTTCTTTGCGAATATACCGGCCGTAATGTCTAGAATCAAGGAAGCCATAAAAATTATACAGCAATTTCAGGCCAAAAGTGAGTAATAACGCGCACAGGAGTTTCTTACTTTATAACTCTTGTTGTAATGTTCCAATCTATAATACTCAAACTGCAGTGGATAAGTAGAATTAACATTTTTCATTCGACATTTTTTTATTCAATAAGACAATATATTTATTAATTAATAATTATACAATTCAAACAATTTTTAATTATATCATAATTGAGTAAAAAGTCATATTTTTCTAAAAATTATTATAAATATTCAATAAGAATAGAAGTAAAAAGAGTATAAGGTACTGTTTTATTTTATTGAAATAATTCAGTAGATATTCATGCAGCGTAACTACTTTTGGTACAAGTTTGTTAGCCATATAGTGATATCAATTATGCTACAGGTAAAAATTCTTTCAGCATACAGAACGTAATTTATAAAAAACTCAAGAGGAAAAGAACTGTCCACTAACTGGAATATTCACCTTATACAGCATTTTACATGCACATTTCATTTACTAAATTTATTTCAATTATATCATATAAAGGCTACATTTAAAGTTTCCAGGTCGAGGAATATACAAAATTATCGTAATAAATACGTCCCAGAATTACATAAAGAGTACAAACTTGAAACTATCTATTACCTACAGAATTGAAATATTTTGCTTTTTTACTGCTTTTATAACAGCGCAATAAATACTAATAACTATGTTATAACATAAATTGTGAAGAACTAATTTTGTCGATCGCCCTCAGAATGTAGCGCAAACTATCAAGATATCATAGTATTTCACAACTTTCCATTTATTCCAAATAACCGCTTGCTTTCCTCTAGTAAATATTTAAATAAGGTTTGAGATATAAATAAGAAAAATTAATCTTCTTGATATTTCGCAGAATAGAAATATTCTTATTTCCGTCTATAATCAGCAGAGCTGCTTTTTCAATTTATTATGCTACAAGGCTACGTTACGACTTTCCCTCAATATGCTCGTAAAGAAAACGATGTGGTAAGAGGGTAGGTTTTATTTCTCGTTGAGTTCCGATCCGAGTAGCAAATTCGTATCGTTAAGAAAGCGGAATTATTATTATATCATATTTGTAATACAAAATATATCGTATTTGTGTGAAAAAGTTCAATAAAAAATTGAAGGAGGTTCCAACTCGCACGTCACAATGTACACCCGCACAATGAACGAATACAATACAGTCATGTACTACAAAGCGACAGAAATCGATTTCCCGTTAAAGAGCCAAATTCACACAGAAAGCAGGGCAAACTATTCGGTGGGCTACCTGATTGGTTAACAAACTGAATACCCGCGTAACATTTCGGACCTGCGATCCGATCAGGAGTGATCTCAGAGCAATCATGAGTCGTAGCATTAGAACTCATCAGGCGGAGCAACTTCTCTTAAATAAGCAATCCTTTGGTGGAATCGCGCATCTGAGAGCTACATTTTCCCGCGAACTTGTGCACACATACGCAAAACAAATCTATCGTGACGTAACTTTTAGTAACAAAGCTTATGGGTCGTTGTGAGCACGAGTAATTCTATCTGGCAGTTTCTCTTGTTCGACCACAAAGAGGAATGTCAACCGGAAACTATTGTCTCGAATTCAGGAAACGGCAATGGTTAACTGTGTGACGTAAGTTTTAGCGTACATCAAATATTCCATTCAAATAATTAAGATTGATGACACCTATATGTGTTTATCATGTCACCAATATTTATTTATTATGTCACCAGTATTTTACATTTTTCTAAATTATTTTCCTAAATTAGAAACTTTAAATTAAAACGCGTTCACTTCTAAAATTATTAAATGTTTAATACTCAATAATTCTTGCCCAATAATTTATCTCGCTCAATAATTTATAAAAATTTAACAAAAAATTTTTTAATGCAAGAATGCAAGGTAGTTTTCAACATGACGTTAAAATATTAAAAATATACGACAGTTACAAGATTAAATTTTGAAGTTGGAAGAAATGATTCATTATTCTAATGTTAAATTGTGTGAAATACAAATAATTCATAAACTAAAAAATACATATACATAAATATTTAAACTTGGAAAATTTCGGAATTCTTGAATATATTCAATATTAAATTTCTAAACATTTTTAATGTTTTAAAAATCATTATATATATATATATATGTATATTAAATACTATTTTAATTAAATGATTTATGTCATATGATTAGATGTCGTATTTTTTTTATTTTACGTAACAATCAGTAAAATTTTTACAATTGTATTCCCTAACTTTTGTATGAGTGCGAGAATTCGCGCTCTTACATTTGATCTCTGGTGTAATGCAGAACTATGTTCGGTATTAACCACAAACGCAAGCAGTGAACTATACGTAACTATCTCGTTTGGTGGACTGTCAAAATTTTCGATTCAACCAAGATCTCTACCTAAATCCGCACTCACGGGTACCTAAGGGTCGCGTATTTCGACCATAATCTTGCGAACTTGGCTGTTTAGTTTATGGATAACTTAGTTCAAAGTACGCGAGGAACTTAGTCAAAATACCTTACAAGTACGATGTAGCTAGCGAAACATTTCAATTTTGCCATAATACGGACATTAATCTCGAATCTAATAACATTACAATGTTGAATCGATAGGATTGATAAATCGAATTTTAAACTGAATTAGCCATTTTAATAACACACGTCAAAAATTGAAATTGTTTGGATAATGATGAAAACCTTTACGTTATTGTATACCTGTTTCCTATATATATATAAAACTGTGTTATATTGATAACAAATATATTTAATATTTTACTTGTTATTATTACGCACATAATCACATTGATTATTTTATTTTTCAAAATTTATTATTAAATTTATTATTAAATTTTTAACAGCATAACTTTCCAATTCCAATCTTTTTTTGCAGAAACTATACACCTGATACATCTTTAAACATAAATACAAAATGTTTTTTTACCGTGTATCGGACTCGAATTTTCAACTTGCATGTTCCGATTCATCTTCCAATCCGATTTAGTCAGTATTGCTGTAGTATATCTTTTTATAATTCCCATAGGCTATTCTATTATTGTTCTGTTGCATTTTCAACAATTCTCTCGATTGGAAAGAAATACCGCGGCGCGAAAAGAAAAATTTTTTCAAAGAGAAGTGTATCTAAATCGATAACAATCATCCGAGCAAATTCGATCTTTATCAACACACAACGCTTAATCCATTTTTATTTTTTAAAGCGCCGATAATTCAAAAAGGGACACGCGAATACGATATAAACGCCTGGTTGCATCTCGCAAAATCGGCCTGACGCGACGCGGTGATATCACGAAACCCCACGAGAAACGCGGTGCGCAAACATTTCCAGAGTGCGGAATCGTTTATCGTGGCGCGTGACGTATTTTTCTGCATCCCCGTCTCTCGGGAGGGACGTTTTCAATTTCGTGCAAGGCTATTATTGGCGTAACTGCACCGATAAGACAGCACGTAAACGAGCAACCTAGGAGCAACCTAGGAGCAACGTCTGTGGGCTACATTATATCGGCGCCAGTTTCGAAATATCGGAAATCTTAGCGTGTCGCGGTCGTGTTCCGCGAAAGAAGGAGGTCGCCGACTTGCCGAGCTAGAGACAAGCGTTTACATCACTCTCCGGCTACGTACGGCGTTAACCGATGCCGTGAACCCACACCAAGTTTACTCTTAACTTCGCGAGAGTGGCCGCGTACATACAGGTATACGAACACCCGCACACAAAGCACAAATAAACATGCACGTATATTGACTCAACAACTATCGCCTGGGTTTATCTATGATTACCAGTCGAACTTTTTTTAAAAGAGTACATATACTCTTTTTGAGGTCATAAAACTTCTGGTCATTAATTAAAATTTTACATTTATAAAATTATATTACATTATAAAGATTTCTGGGCCATTTAAAACATGTGATGAAATGTGTTAATGTTAAATTTAACCTAAATTTTCCAATAGAGTATTGTGCATGTATTCTTTTCTTGTGATTGAAATGTGATAATCCTATTTGCGAGGTATGGAGTTCCGTGGTAGAATTTTATACTCTCTTTTTCCTTAAAAGGATGTAATCGTCGTACCCGCGTGCGAAATTAGCAGGTGCCCTCGCGGCGAATGAATCAGCCGAACGATCATGGGTCGATCACGGGGGTGGTGGTGGCGTTTTGAGAGTAACGACTTCGTTACTATATCCGATTACTCATGCTCGAGAGGACAATTTTCGAGAGCGAGGATGAGAAAGAGGATGAGAAAGAGCGTGTTACCGTCATTATATGAGGATACTTGCTGTCGAAAGTCGATATGAATATTTTAGGAAATGAATCTATGTGTATTGCGAAGAACCTATACAGTACTTTATTCGAGGAACATCCTGAGAACGTCCTTAGGACATACAAGATGTCTCTGGAATGTCTTTAAGAAAGATTTGTGTTGTATGGAAAGAGATTTTTATATATAAGTGCAGATAACTACGAACCTAACAAATTACTTTGACTAAACACTTGACTGTAAACACTTCTTCTATGAATACGTTTTTGGTGTTTTATATTGTATTATAAACACACAACTGTAACATGTGACTCAATTTTTGACGTACTTATAGGATGAATGATTGGAATATTATAATTGATTGTTAAAGAGGACTTCAAAGAGAGTTGAAACATTCAATTGTCATTGATGATATCATAATATTTCGATAAATTAGTAAAAAATTTTGTACTATTAATTGCAGCTTATTAACCGCGTCATTCTCTTATTTGCCTTGTTTGTCTTTATCGTTTTCTACATTAAATATTCTCGCAATAAAATTCTTGGATATTATAAATATGGTTTATAGTAAATTTAAAAAATTAATATTTATTAGGGAACATATTTTTGTTATCCGTTTACCTCTAAAATTTTATCTCTAAAAAGATTTTTTAATTATTTATTCTTTAAAATATACGGACAGAATAATTTTGTTAAAGTATTAAAAAATTTAGCTAGATACAGATTTGAAAATAATTTTATTAGACCATTAAAATAATTATGTAGAAAACTTAAGCATTGTTAATTAATGATATAAAGTATTAACATTCTACTAGCAATCAGTTATACTTTTGACAAGAAATGTATTTAGATTCTCAAATGATCACGATGTGATTGAATCTAAGAAATTCCATTCAAATTTGATTGATTGTGAAAGCAGATGTAGGATATAATCTTAATTATCTGAGATTAACTAAAGTAAGTTGAGTACAACGTTTCTGTGTATCGTATTGTACACGATCTGATGGAACTGATCAGAGTCGTAGCCTATGCAGCCTAAGAGCCCTGATTATCTTCAAACGTGAAATCGAGTTACGTCGCTACATTGAAACGGTAATGCTATCACAGGAGTGTCTTCCATAGTGGTTTAGAACATCTAACATCTAACACCTTGCCAAGATCTAATTCCTTTACGTAAGGAAACTACACGGAAAGTTCTATACGGTATGTCGCTGTATATTGTCTATTGGCCAGAGAATCATTTTGAATTTTGAGTTTTCTTAGCATGCTATTTGCGTTGCTTAAAATATCATGCAATTTTTCTTACAATAACACACATCAGTTCGATATGATTTCATTTTTTTTAGAACTCCGCAATGTGCATATAAATCTATCTAAATTAAATCCAATGAAAAAACGGAAATATCCCAAAAACTTTTGAAATATATATCGTCTATATATTGAATGATATAAATTTTAAATAAATAACGCGAAAAGAAAGATAGATATTTGGGAGATATTGAAACTTTGTCTATTATCATACATTTTGATATGCCAAATGACGATTCCCGACTAAAACTGAAATTATTATGTCGTTTCTAATTAAAATGCTATCGTTATCGAATGATACAAGATTACTGTCGAATTTTACCTATAAAAAACTAAGTCATTCTTAATTAATGTTAGACAAACTTTTTATACATTTCATACTTTTCATGACAAAATATTTATAATCTAGACCTAATTAATTTAAAGAAAAGAAAGAACACAATCAAACACTTAATCTTGATGAATATGTAATCCAACTATGTGTGTCTCTTCATAATACTTAAATAAAATATATAATAACGTACAAAACTGCTTAAAAATTGAAATCACATATCACATCTCTA
This sequence comes from Atta cephalotes, assembly GCF_000143395.1. Taxonomy (NCBI): domain Eukaryota; kingdom Metazoa; phylum Arthropoda; class Insecta; order Hymenoptera; family Formicidae; genus Atta; species Atta cephalotes. The sequence goes on from NW_012130076.1 coordinate 765,328, forward strand.
TTATAATACTGATCATTAAGGGATCCAAATTGATATATTAAAAAAGCGAACAGAATTTTTAAAAATTTGTCCGCTTATTTCATTTTATAACATGGCACTTTTTAAGAATCATTGAAGACATAGCTTTGCACTCGATTCCGCTCATTTGTATATAAAATTTACGTATCCATAGCATTGTAGAACTAATAGTAAGTGATTTGTAGGAAAACGAGATTTTAGAAATCTACACGAAAAGAACGATTTTGCTTAAGTAACTTACATGAAAAATTGTAAATATGAGTACATATAGATCTGAAAATGATTTTGATAATGATTAAATTAAAACAATTATGTAGGAAAATAATTATATCAAAATTATTCATCAAAATAATTATGTCGGAAACTCAAGTACAATGCTGTGAAAAATTTTGACATTCTAGTGGACCAGCTCGAGCATCCTACATAATTATTTTGATAATTCAAAATTATTAAACAAAGTATTTTTTAAAATCATAATGTTACATAATAAATAGGGAAAGATCCTAAATGGTCAAGCTAAATCTTTAGTACTTAAAAATAATTTGGTATTTATATATTACAAATCCAATCCTGCAAACTGTATACAAAATTTAATTTTTAATCTTGAAACGCAATCCTAACAGAACTTAATAAAATTATTTTCAGAGCCCTATTTAGCTAAATTTTTAGATACTTCAGTAAAACTTCTTTTCAGTGCGAGAGATAGGAAAGATGAACAACCAAAGTTCCAAAAAGAATGCGCGATCCGGCGATTCCTCGGTGCAAAGTCGGCTGTGATCGAAGAGAAGGATCACGACGACGGAGAAATGCAGTCGAGAGCAAAATCTTCAGGAGCGATCGTCATCATTCATCCTGGGTATGCAACGGGAACGCATCTACATCGCTACGCGGTGCTGCGGCGCTATCTTAACGGCAGCGGCCAATCTAGTTTGCGTCCCTCGCTATCGACGGTGCCGCGCCAAATGACCTGGCAGTGAAAGATCACGAGAAATCGCATCGCATGATGGCAGACGGACGGATTCGTCGATCAGTGTGTCTTTCGGGTAAACGATCAACTCTCGCACCGCGCCGCACCGCGCTGCACCGCGTCGAGTCGTTATCAGAGCGTTCACGTGCGAGGCGTGCGAGCTGATGAATGGTCCCGCTCGCCAAGGTACGGGCCCGTCACGCGAGACGTTATTTATAACCCGCTGAGGTGGGACGGAAGGTCTGTACGTCATCAAGCAGGACATTCCTTGTTTTTTCTTTTTTTCCTCCTTTTTTATTCATTTTATGAACGTCCGCCCCCGCAGTCACACTTTCGCGCGATCAGCGCCTGAAACGAGTCTGCGACATGTATCGCGATCGTCTTCAGAGATTCTATCCGTGGGACGAGGACACAACTCGATGGTACGCTGAGAAAAATTTCTGTACGGAAAAAATAGATTGGATGGTTCAGCAAAGCTTCAGCTTGTGCACGAGTCAGCATCTTAAGAAAATTTAAAGAAATTCTGTAAGCAATTATCAATATGATAATTCAGCTAATTCTTTGCTACAATGAAAATTGCAGATGTAACAAATTTTCTTCATTACAACAGCAAAAATGAATACGCGTCATGTTAGCTAGTATGTTTTGTTAAAAATTTTCTATCTAATCTATTTATTGGATTGATTTTTATAGAAAGTTATCTTTGTTACATTAAAAAATTATATTGTCGTATTACAACAAATATGATTACAAATATATTATAATTTCAATTAATTCCAGTTAATATTATCACTTTTTTTCAATTTATAAAAGAAATTAATCACTGTCCTTTCTCTTGATTGATGTAAAACGAACATCAGCTGAACGAGAGCTACGCTTCACGGACGACACTTCACGTGCCAAAGATTTAATTATTTATCGATAATGAGAATCATGAGATCGTCAATTCTTCGCCAAATGATCTGCAATACAAATATATGTAGGTTAGATTATTTGTGTGCTTTCTTCATTAATGCTCGTCAAGTTAAATATATCGCTTTGTAACTAGTTTTCGAAAGAATTTGGAAAATAATCGTTAACATCGAACTTGATATTTTCTTATTAAGAGTTTAGCACTAGTTTGTACATGTAATACATTTTTAAAGTGACAGGAGATGAATTGCCCTTGTTAAAGTGTGCGTGTTTTGTATGGATTAAGAAAAATGTTTATATAAAGAAGAAAGTAATGAAATTGAATTAAATTAAAAAAGCTCGTTATAAAAAATATAAAGTAGTTAAAAAGATATTTAAATTTATTGTAGAATAATCATCAACTGAGATCACACAATGGTTTTATTTTATACAGTATTTTATGAATATAACATACTGGCACAGAAATCTTTGATAAGAAAAAGTTAAATGAGATTTCGACGAAAAAGTACCAGATATTTTCTTTCTAACAACATGATATTTCATCCAAAAATAGACTGTTTGTTTTTTTTATCAACAGAATTGTAATCAATTTTAAAAAAAAATCAAAATTTTTTTAATTTTCATTCTATATGTTACATTTAAAGCAATATACAAAGAATGAAATATTATAATACTATATTAAATTAGAAAATATTATTCTATGTATGAACTTTTTATATTTCTTCCACTTTTTCATTGTTTTCTTATTATTATATATACTCTATTTTAAACTTAAAGTTTTCTCCAGTATTTACAATTTCAACAGTTTTCATAATAAATTATAAAACATAATTTTCCATATCAAAATAAATGTAAATGTAAATTCCAAAATATTATCATATATATACGCCTAGACAGAAAAGATGCTATCTTATTGACGTTAAACGTGTAATATTTGCCTATCAACTATATTTACTATAGATCTCGATGCATTTGTCTTACAGAATTAATAATGTACCGTCAGCTACGCGATAGAGAGCGTCACTTGTGCTTTATCCAGCCAAGTAATGGTACGTATTTCACGTGAACACATGGCGTACTTTCGTGCGGATACACATCAGTGCTCCAACCACTGACATACTGCAATATCGCATGATCGTTTAGTCTTTGCTCAACGGAGTCCGCGTATCCATGATCGTGTCGACATGCAAAATGGAGACATGAGTTAATATTCAGAGCCTCCATGCTGACCTTATCATGAACTCCCGAATATTTATTGGGACTCTAGTAATATTGTCGATCTACGCATTGATTACTGTGTACCATCCTGAATTTAACATAACTAACGAAAAATCCAATCGTGAATAGAATAGCATAAAATGATTCAGAATGTGGAAGTACATAAGTTCAATTGTTTTAAATCCTCATATATTATTGAAAGAAAAATGCACTATTAAACGGATGCATAATATGGATGCATATATAATATGGATATATAATACGGATGCGTATAAATTAATTGTAACTTATTGTATATAATGTAATTTTATACTCCATTTCAAACATTTTTAAGAAATTCTAGGCAAAGCAATTATAGAATTTAAATTGTCATTTAAATCATAATCAGAATGACAAGAATTTATTTCAATATTTATATTAAAATACATGTCAATAAGTATAAAACACAGCGGGAAAAAGAGGAAGAGGGTGTTATTTATTAAACGCTCTGGGATAAATCCCCTCGAGCACAAAAATTTAGCAGAATATTACATGATAATCCAGCTCATATTGCATCAATGCAACACAAATGTACTTTCATAATATCGTAATGTTATATTGTAGCGCAATATTATACAATAAAATATAATTTATTACACACACACACACACACACACACACACACACACACACACACACACACACACACACACACACACACACACACACACACACACACACACACACACACAC
>NW_012130076.1:769194-775428 GCF_000143395.1 Atta cephalotes
ACACACACACTCACACACAAATATATAAAAATGTGATAGAGAGAGGAAAAATTGATTTGCAAGTCCCTTTTTGTAAATCCGCTATTTAACATGCTGCTTATTATTCCAATCAAAAAATTGAGACGACGCGACGCTAAAGCTCCAAAATTATAACTCGAAACATGTGCATTTGGATAATACTATTAGAGTGACATTAAAATTGCATGTTTGTATCTTAAAAAGCGGCGAAAAAAATATGCTCGCTATTGGGAACGTTAATGGTTGTTACACACGGGATTCGGGATGACAGAATTTCCATCCGCGCTGAAACGGAAGTAAAAGTTTCACCACGTTTCCACCGTGAAAAAGCGCTATCGGGGGAAATGTTGGCTGGCCGCATTCGGCTGATTACTACTGGCAGCTTAAAAGCGATGATACATGCAAACGTAAATCAAACGATGAAGTATTTTCAATGCACGGGTCCCCAATTCGGTCGCGTTAAGTCGCGTCGAATAACAGTAGGAAAATCTCTCACGATATTTACTTTCATTTTGTTGCGACGCGGTAAACCAGTTAAAAGTTTTGAATCGTGGCAAATTTACGCAAATCGGGTGTGCGTTCCATATAAACAAATGTTGGATTTGCACTTTAGCGTTTATACAGTAAATCTGTATTTTTCACTCAACGGATAGGGTGAAACATGAAATTTGCCTGCTAATATGTTGTTTTTCCAATTATTACAGATTTCTATTTTATTGTATATTTTTATTCAAATGAAAATAAAAGATACAACAAAATAAACTCTCAAATTCTTTGGGCTCTTTATCTCAATGTAAATTTAATGACATATTCTAAAAAATTGCGTTTAAAATTATTTTTAGATATTATGACAATTTAAACTATTTCGATATTATTATTGATAATATTAAAAAATTTGATAATATTAAAAAACTTATAACGATATGAATTCTGGTAGTTAATTCAACTTATTCATATAGCAGACACACATTTATTTTTATTATTTTTATGTCGACATAAATTTTATTGAAATTATTATATTAGATACAGAAGATATTTTCCAAATATTTTATAAATATTTTTAATAGAGATATTTTGATTAAAATGCTATTTTTAAGTAAACGCAAATTATTAACTTTAATAAAGACACAAGTCTATCAGTATTTCCAAAAATATTTCCGAGAATATTTGTATCAATTATCTTTCTACGATAAGAATTCATGTCGGTATTTTCCAACATTGCTTCACCGCGTAAAAATAACGCCCGTCACGACCGCGGATCGATATAGCTAGCGAAATAAAAATACGAGCAATTTTCAAAATTACCAATAACACTTTCGTGTAAAAAGTTCATGCACCGTTGACATACTTTGAAAACGCGGATGACGTATTCGTCTGTATCAATTGGATCATTGATAGTATGATTAGTTCCGCCAATATACAGCATTATACTTTTCGCGGAACAAAAATTCTACTCGTGATGCTTCATTGTTTGCAGCCTGTACATAGTGTACATTTACACATAACACGCGTTACATAAAAATAATCAAGTTCACCTATATTATCAACTTCAATCACTCTTAATACACATAATGATTTTCTGATCCTGTGTCGTTCGTGGCCTAGATTAATTTTCATCAACTTTTACAAACATACAAAATAATTAATTATTATATATTTAGAATTTTTACATACCTACTTTATTTGTAAGGTGTGTATTTAAAAAATTACATATAATTGTTATAACTAATTATTTGATACACCTAGTTTTTTAAAAGAAAGAAATGCGCAGAACACGAATAATCTGTATACTTACTTTTAAAATGGATTTTTGAAATTTATATTATAATAACTTTCACTTATTTTTTAAGATTATGTCTATATACCTCTAAAAGGATTTTATGTAATATTCAATATACAATATAATTCTCTAAAAAAAAATATCTTTCTTCGTTTTTATATTAATTTTGTATGTTATATGCTCTGATGCTCACATAATATAAAATTACATGAGGGACAAAATGATTGCCCCTCATGTAATATAAGAATAGCTACGGCATATGTATGTACCGCAATCAATAATATGCAGAAGAAGATAAATACAAGAACAAATATACATTTCTCGGATATCGATAAGCATTCCTGTCTTCTGAGGTTGAGTCGAGTAGAGTCCGCACGTATCGTCTATGGCTTTTTAAGTGTACTCCGAAAGTTTTATGCATTTTCTTCATATTCGTCGAGCGATTCCGTTCGCATTACTTGTTTCCTTATAATTCATATTCCTGTTGCCTTTAGTCGAACTAGCCGCGTTGTTCAAGTTCTTGTGTTACTTGCATTCTCGGAGTATTCCCAAGTAGAAATAGTTTCGATTCTTGATGTTTGTAGATACCAGAGAAGTATAAATGAACGAGAGAAGATATAGAAGGATATATTTATAAGCATAGAATAATGTAGAAATACATTTTTTATTTAATAAGATGAATGTTGATATCAAAATGGTTGATGTTCAAAGTTACATTATAATTTTAAATTAATTTTTTATTTTGGATTTAATTAAATTTATGTTTCAATGATTCTACGAAATTTTCGCTCGTGAAATAATATAATATCGAAAATTATCAAAGATAATATTATAATTATTCTACAAAAATTTAATGATGTTAAAAAACAATCTAAAATTTATTAAATATAATTTTGCGAATTAGTAGGACTTTAAATTTTTAGAGGCAAAATTATTTTTATTTATCTTTGTAAACATAGAATTTTGTAAACATAGAAATGTCTTTAAAATCGATTCGCGATGTTATAATTTTATGATATATTAATGATATGTTATTATTTTGTTATTAATTAATCCATTAAATGCAATATAATGTTAATATTAGTCATACCTATAATTGCTACAATCAATTATATGACTATGATAATTTACAGTTTAGAAATACAGGATATCAACTAGGGATCCTGCTTTTCTAAGCTCTCATCATTATGTCACTGAAACTTTTCCACATACCGCTGAGAAAAAACCTTGGAGAAGATCGGCAGTCGGAGGGTCTGTTATATTCGTGATTGGATTGACAAGTGGAGACGCGAGTAAATCTTTAAGCCCATCGCAACATCTCTAAGAGCACTGTAGATTTCGTGCTTGATTCTGCACTCCTTGCACGCTCTGCCACAGTTTCTGTCTGTGACACACTGTGCCGTACGTCCTGGAGGATAAGGAGACAGAGGAACGAGAGAGAGAGAGAGAGAGGAGAGGAAGGAGAAGAACAGAGGAAGGAGTAGGGAGAAGGAAAGGGAGGAAGGAGAGAGAGAGAGAGAGAGGAGGAGAGAGAGAGGAGGGAGGAGAGAGAGAGAGAGAGTACGTTACTACACACAACACACACACACACACACACACACACACACACACACACACACACACACACACACACACACACACACACACACACACACACACACACACACACACACACACACACACACGTACGTGCGTGTGCGTACGCCCTCCCGAGCGAACGTGTGTCGACGTCCTCCCCCGGGAGGGTGAGTGTATGCGCGCGTCGGTGCATATCTCTATGTGTGTATGTGTCCGTGGACCCTCTGCCCTCTTCCATCGTCACAGGGGGTGGATCGGAAGCGCGCATGCTCCTACGGCCGAGAATCTCCCCAGTCAGGGTAAATCTGCCACCGAAACAAGACGTGGTGCGTACCGTCATGCTATATACAATGTACGCGAACGGTCATAACAATTTCTTAAAAAAGTAACGCGGGGGTGACAGCTCGCGAGCCGAGAGATCGACATGGAGATTCGCGGCGAGTGGAATTTCATATTAATCCTCAAAACGTAGCCGGCGCGGAGGCAGAGGACCAGAAAGAAAGACGGGAAAAGAAAAAAAAGGGAGGCTGAGACGGAAGAACAGTTTCAGCCGATGAATTATTAATTATGATCACAGAAAAAAAGGCTATGACGTGGATTGCGACGGAAACCGTTATGCGGTGAACGGGGAACATTTCTGCGATCGGACCGCTGGCTGTGCGATCTCGAACGATCTTGAGAGCGACGGAACGGAAACGAGCAGTGCTTACACGGAAGTTACACTTTCGAGTTGACTGGCGCGCGATCGATCGGTCGCTCCGTATCGATCACCGGCTTTGTCGCTGTTCTAAAAGACTCGAGAACAAAGCCGAAGAGAGAAAGAGAAGTGAGACAATCGTGTCTCGCTATGTGTCTCGCGACTTCACGGCAATTGTCGATTCTTGGGATGTTGCGGACCGCGCGCGATCGCGCGACGGAGGCTGGGACCGCCCTATGAAGGGACTCCTTGATTCGCAGTTAAAAAAAAATCTTTGAAATTATCACGCAACACTACAAATCACCGAGTTCCTTTAGGACACTTATTACGTGATTCTTTCAGCGACCGGAAGATTTAAATCGTCGAGAAGCGCGAAGACTTTAGCGAAGACTCCGCAGAAGCGGAGCGGATATAGGTGGAAAGTTTCGCAACACACGGCACGCCGCTCGTCGAAAGTTTCGCCATAATCATTTCCGTGCACGTTATCGCCTACGTGGAAAGACGACTACAGGGGATAGACGACACACCGAAGTGCGAATAATAGTACAGCGCATATATATACGTGTCACCTCTTGCGGGAAATCTGGCGCCGTCGATCGTCGTGATTTCATCCCTGCCTCCGAGCGGATTGAAATCTCAAACTAATCGTGACTAAACTGCCAGTTATCTCGTTCCAGCCGCGGGATACGGATGTGGGAAAGCGTGTGTTAATAATCGGCGTAAAAGCCAGAACGAGTCGATAAACCCGATCCGACGTTGTCTGGTGGGGTATATCAGTGAGTGGATGGTGATTGTTAGCTATCTCGTAAAGAGGATGTGAATCGTTTCAGTATTGAGTGTAAGCGTCTTCTGAAACAGTCGCGGAAATGGCTCTGAGATGGCAAGCGAGGCTCTCAATTGCTGCCATACTCTTCATGTGCACGGAAGGTAATTATTTTGCCGCTCTCTAATTATCCTGCATGAACCGTGTCTAAAATGGAAAAATGGGATGGCGTGCATTAACGGCATCAGAGGACCGTTGGGAAAATCGTGAAAAAGTACTTCGAATCGCGAAGAAGAAATGAGATAAGTATCGTGGAATTGCTATTAATGTGCTCTTGTTTAAGTCGGTCGAATTTTTTCAGCGTTTCCTCGCAATTTTCAGTGTGCAATATCTCGTATCGCGTTATTTAGCAAAACGTTATTATATAGTTCAAATTTTTTCGCTGAACTTTTTGAAAGTTGCAAAAATACTAAAAAGCTGCACTGATATGTTTCTACCTGTTTCTATCAATATAGATTAATTTTTAATTCACTTTTTATTTTTCTCTAATTCCAGGAATTAGAAACAGGTAAATTAAATCAAGATTAAAATTAATCTGCATTGATAGAAATGAACATTAAACTTTTATTCAAACACACTATTCATATTCTTTATTGACTTTTTTTGTAAAAAAAAAAAATTTCGTTTTGAATAATTACTTAGAAATTCTTGTCAGTAATCATTATTAATTACAGTATCTACAAAATCCATTTGCACAATCAATATTGTAGGAAAGAATGGAAATGATGATAATAAGAGATGAGGAATAGGCTTTTAGTAGAAGAGGCATACGAAACAGTGTACCTCATGACATAGATAAAATCTCATCTACTGCCGTCTGCGATAATTAAGATTCAGTTTAATTACGTTAATTGCAACGCGACGTTCACTGCTCGAAGTGAAAGAGAGATATATACGACTGCTATTCTAGTCAAAGAGAAAGCGAGGTACGAGAAAAATGTAGAGATTTATGGCTCATGTTTGCTCTTCGTAAACGCAGAGGAAGTCGATTGTTTGCTGTTTACCTGCGATATTCATACAATTCCTTCACCGCGTATGGTCAACGTAAACTGAAAAAGGAAGATGATTTATCATTTGAGCTTTCAATTGCAGATGAGCATCTAGAAATGAAGAAATTTGCGAGAAAATATACACAACTTTTCTGAAACTGTATATATATATATATATACATTTTGTAACTCATCAACATAATACATATTTAAATGAGATTGATAAGGACAGGTGCGGAATTGACAGAATGAAATGAAATGACGGAAGTGTCCCTCTTCAATTTTTTTTTGATGAGCTTAATATTGCTGTCTAAGCCAAAATAAGAGACATATATTAGTATGTGTGTGT
>NW_012130076.1:775448-785033 GCF_000143395.1 Atta cephalotes
TGTGTGTGTGTGTGTGTGTGTGTGTGTGTGTGTGTGTGTGTGTGTGTGTGTGTGTGTGTGTGTGTATGTGTGTGCGTGCGTGCGTGCGTGTGTGTGTGTGTGTGTGTGTGTGTGTATGTGTGTGAACATACATACACACACACATATATACATATATATTGTGTGTATGCATATTTATTATATGCACTTTTAGGGGGTGGACTTTTGAAAAAAATCGATTATTTTCCTTCGAAGTGAATATAATCGAAATTAAAAGATGGAAAACAATTTTTAACAGTCGAAAAAAGGTTTTAAGAATATTTTATAGTAACGATGAATACAATTTAAATTTTTATTTTTTAATACATTCTCGTCACTTCACATCTTTTTTAAATTTCAAAATTTTGTTATGACTAAATTAAAGATCATTTTAATATTCAATTATTTATTTAAAATTATTTTCTAAGATATCGTTATCGAGATTTTATTTACAAACGCTTTTATACTTCGTACTCGTTCATATGCTCGATTCTTCATGCAGCACATTCCACGTATTTTTCTGTAATAGGAGATGATGATGGAAACAAAAATTTTTCGAAAAAATTCTGCGTATATGTAATCAAAATTTTCGTGTCTCTTATTTTAATCTAATCAACAATGTATTGAAAACCTATCAAAATCGAAAAATACATTTCCGTGTCTTTCTTTAGTGAGTGAAAAAGTATTTTCAATAAAACAAAATTATTGAATAAAACAAAATTTTCAATTTATACTATACACTAATTATAATTTTTTCTAAAATATTTTTTTTTAGAAGCCATTGTATATTTGTATATTTAACAGACACTTAAAATGAAAAATATTCTATCTACAGAAACAAAATTTTCAATTTGAAAAATTTCATGTAAAAACAAAATTTGCGTATTTTTGTATCGTCAATAATTCGTTTGATTAAATGAAATAGACGACCACAAATATTCACAAATATTAAACGAAATTAATTAATTTAACATTCACAAATATTAAATAAAATAGAAATTCATGAAAAACAAGAATTATGTATAATAATATGATAATAATAAGAAGTTAAACGCAAACTTGAGATAAATCGTTAGAATAAAATATAGAATTTTTCATAAAATAAGATAAAGAAGAAAGCATAATATACTGTTTGAATTTATGAAAATATTTGAATATACAGCTATACACATTATACTATGTGTTAATCGCTTAACGGGAATGAGATGTATTATCAAACTCAATGCTTTAATGAGATGCTTTAATACCTCTTTGAATTAAATAGTGCAAAAGATGAAATTTGTGCATATCGGACAGAAAATATTCAATTACATATTATTATTATTGAGGTACACGTATATAACCGCATTTGTAATAAAGAGAAGTAAAACTAGTTCAAACATTTATATATTATGAAGTTTATGATACGCGCAATACATATACTATTTGCAATGAATCGAGAAAATAATTAAAAATACATATATACATAACATGTTTTCAAACAGAAACTTTGACATAAAATATGAATGCTTATACAATTATTTCAAGTTGCATGGTTATACAGTTGTTTTTAACATTTAATAGATTGTTGAATGTAAAAAGATAATTAGAGCTTGCTAGATGAAGCAGTGGAAGTAATAAAAGTATGGTTTTCGTCTTTTCGCCAATTAATTAAAATGATTAATGAATTATTTTGTGAGAGTAGAAAGACATGGCTGATTTGTAATATAAATGAAGATAATAGGATATATTATGAAAGACATGAATTTTTATTAGAACTGTATGCAGCTCTAAAAATACGAACACAAGATTTTCGCTTTGCAAGAAAATACTAGATTTAAAAAAAAGCTTTTCATTTATGAACTTTTAATCTAGATATATTTAAAAAAAAAAGCTTTTAATCTATAAAACTAAAAATTTGCACCTAAAAATAAGAAAAATCACTAAAATCTCTTATTTTTTCTCTCATTTCTTCAATAATTAGAATTGAATATCAAACCCTTTCTTAAAATATACGCATTATACTATGTGTTAATTGCTTAATGGGAATGAGATGTATTATTAATCAAACTCAATGCTTTAATGAGATGTTATAAATTTCGAAAATTTCTTTTTAGAAAATATAAAACAATAAAAATAAGAAAGTACTAACTTTACAGTAATCTTTATTTTAAATCACTTCTTCAGATATATTAAATATATATAGTACATATTAATATTTAATTTACATTTATTTAACTTATTAACTTTTCATTTCACTACTTCACTTATTATTAACCACAGAAGCAAATGATTGCCGCAGGAATTCAACATAGACGTTAATAAACTAGTTAACATGCCGCACGACGTTTATCGCGCACGAGAAGTATCGAGATCACGTACTATATCCTACGCCCGCCGACTTGTCGCAAGGGTGGTCGTAGGGAATAACGGAATAGTACTTGGCGGCGTGAAAGGAGTTACTCAATTGAATCCACGGTATCGGGCGATAAAATGGTACAGCTAATGGAATTACCGGAGCGCGCTTGCATGCGTGCGACGCAAATTTATCACATACATTATTCATAACTCGGCCCAAGTCGACCAGTGCCGGCGCCAGTGGTGCTCATGCACTAGTAAAACGTTTCTCCTTCCGAATATATGTGCGTGTATCGATTTGGTAGATGAGAGATTGCGCGTGATATCGATTGGCGATGTTACACGGCTGCATAATAAAAAGCCAACCGAAGAGGCCTTCAGGCGAGTTCTATTCGTTAGATTCGTTGTCGTCGTTGTCGTTGTCGTCGTCATCGTATCGTTATATTTCATAGCCTTGCTTCACACCTCGTTTGCGCCATTGTCGTTCTAGACGAACAACTTTCGCAATTTCATTCGGCGCCACGGACTGCGACAAGGACTTCGCGCACGAACTTGGTCCAGGTAAATTAAACGCTTGTCTCCACTCGCGTGATACCTAACTCGGTGATCTTCAGCTGCCCAAGGGCCTCAGAAATTCAAGCAATCATCACGCGATTATCATCACTCGCTCCGGATGAGATGATAAAAAGCACTGGTCGTTGGGAGAAAAGTAGCGTGGTTGAAATAGGCTGTGATTGAAATAGGCGAGGAGTGGAATGTTGGAAGTTTAAAAGAGTATAGGCAAAGATTAAAAGTGGTAGTATAATTTCGCTCCGATTTTTCGATAGATGTGACAGATGGATGTTTCTACTGCACGAATAAATATAGAAACGTCAGAAACCATTTCCATGTGTTTACAGTCCGTAGATATATAGTGTGTTCGAAATCGACAATGGTATACCGATTTTGGAATATAATATCTAGTTTGGGACAATAGTTCATAAACTATATATGTCTACATGGTGTATTTTTACTCCTTTTTCAAATATTCATTTATCGCGCATTCGCAAATATTAACATCAGCCATGACAGAAGTAACAACGTTTTAGATACGCATCGTGTTCCATATCTTCCATTATACAAACATGTATCGCTATGAATTTATTCGAATCGATTTTTTCGCAAAAATATCACGTACAGCACTAATGGTACGTCAGTTACAAGTAATAAAAAAAATTTATATTTTTATGACAAGTTTTTACTAATTTTTGTTACACTGTAAATATTTTTTATATAAATTACAAAACGTTATTCTTATCTAATTTGTTTCTTATCTAATTTGTTTCCAAAATAAATTTAAATGTCTTATAAATTTTATTATATAATTCTAAGAACTTCAGAATTCTATTTCTAATTACAAAAAATATTTAAAATTATTTAATGGATGTAAAAAACCACACAGATTTTTGTTAAAATAAAAAAATTGGAAACTGAATGATATGTTAATTTAAAAAATTCATAAAAATATTCAAATTTGTTTTTATATTCTGTTGCATGTTTTACAATATATTACATTACAATATATCAAATACGTCGTGTTTTAAAGTTTAATAATTTTTCTTGTATATAAAGTTAAATTTGCACTTTCGTTACAAAATCTTGGAACTTTCTACTCACGGTTCTAAATGGACTAAAACATGCTAATTGGTTAAGACGCTGCAAGATAGTCATCGTCGATGAAAGTGCTTCACGTTGGATCTCGCATTATTATGGGATCAAGTTAATCTTCTGGAAACGCACCTATGGTTTAACAGATTTATATTCAGCAAATATTTCAGGAGACTTTCATATTTTTACGAAAAAATTGCTAAAAATAGATTCCAAGTAGAAAGACTACAAAAATGCTGTAAAAAATATATAAAAATGAAAAACCTTGCGCACGTCTTAATTTTTAGGGTTACAATATTTTAATTAAAGACATTTTTAAAAGAAAAATAACGAAGATTTGCAAAAATTATTGATTTTTCTGAAATTTCGATGTTTTTACTATACACTGGAAAAAGAGTCTGGTTGCATTTATTAGAATTCTGGTGGAAAATAGATAAATCAGAATTTTCTGATTCATCCATTTTCAATCAGATTCTTAGTATAATAACTGCATACGTAATTTTTTATTTTTATTTGTATCTTTAGAAAGTTTTACACAATTTTCTATTTATTTCTCTTAAATAGTAAAAGGTATTTGCATTTCATTTAAGAAACAATACAATAGAAATCAAGCTTGTAGCTTTTAATACTCGGATATTCAGAATGATACCATTTCCTGCTTCCTTGCGAAACTCTTGCACAGATTCTGAACTTTCATCGTTGTTAGCTAAATGCATACCAAGAGTCTCCACAAAAATGTTTGCATTATCATTTTCACGGAGCTTTACGAAGCTTACAAAAACTTTCCGACATTTTTAGAGTCAGCAGATAGCTTAGATAAACTTTTGAATTTCTTGCAGTTCTCTTTCCATTTTTCTCTCTTTTTCCTATTTCAATGCACTACTATTCCGAAGTAGAACGCGCTTTATTATAAGCATTCTTGGAATATTTGCTTATTCCGCTCTCACAACTTAGGTATATCTCGTGTAAGTTAAAAACAATTTAGGACATGTGGACGTTATCAAAATACAATATATTTTATCGAGAATATGAAGTATAACGAAAATATCGATGCATAAGTGACATTTGACATCACAGCTTATCTCCAAAGACTTTAATTGCGTCATTAGCGATACGTTCAGTAGTGATTCGTTCAATTAAAGTTATCGAGTTAATAACAAATTTGCACGACTATCACAGAAAAATGTAAGATAATGTATCAACTCGGTATTGCAATGTCAAGATTAATAATAGTGCATTTCACGCACGTAACGATCATTCCTTAAGGAAGATCCTGAAATCATATATGTGTTTTACCGATTATTTTTAAAATAAGTATATTGTATTTTCCTAACTGCTTTTAAGAATACAGATTTAAGAATACATTTCAGTTGAAGTATAAACGATAATGTAGTCCAAACCGGTCGACTTTATGCCAATATTTGCTTTATATACAAGTTTTATACTTTGTATGCATAAAACAATCTCGGTTTGAACTAGGGATTACATGAATAAACAATGTAGAGTTCTTAGAATTAAGTTTAGATTGAAGGATTAGTTAGAAAATTTGTACGTATGTATGCGATATTGATGCAGTAGTGTTATATGTCAACGACAAAGAAATCGTATATGATCAGTTCTATTGAATCGATAAAATAGACGACTTTAAGATTCCCTTACCTCTTAGTTATACGATGATTTTCTAGTCCTTTACTATACACGATGATCATTCATGTCCGAAATTAATTTTCATCGTTTTAATAAATATACAAAAATTATTAAATGACTCTTACATATATTTTAATATCTTTAAAAAATATTTCTAGGGCTGTATATTTAAACAAATTATATATAAATATTATAACTGATTATTTGATACTCCTAGTTTTTCGAAGAAAAGAAATATAATATAATATAATTGCAGGACCCAATCGTGTATACTAATTGTAAGAGTTAATATTCGATAAAAACAAGAATAAAATAATACATCATGCACATGTGTGTAACGGAACGCAAACCAAATTTACAGAATAAAGTTTACAATTTAAACTGAGCGGTAATATTATAATAATGTGGCTATAATCAACAAGAGAAGAATGTATAAGCTCGATATCACCTCAATGATAAACCAGATAAGGGCCAATGTAGCGATATTTATTTTCCCTCTGCATACGACACGTGTCGTGACATTTGTGACGTGTCACTGCAATAGAGCGATCGCTCTCGCACCACTGCATGGGTGCGCTAATTAGCGTATAACAATATTTTTATTACAAACAAAACGACTTTAACTAATCGTTATCTCAATACGACGCGAATACAATAATGAAAATAGTACAAGCCATAGAACTCGCGTTCGCCTTCAATAGCAATAGCTCGACCGTGTATGCCATTGCGAACGCGAGTCGTTGACCCGTAGTACTTGAATCTGCAATAGAAGCAACGTGCGTGCGGCTTATCGATGGATAAAGGCGCGTGAGCAAAGAGAAGAAAAAGTCTTTTTCACTGTGAAATGTGAAGTGTCGCGACTCGTAGCACATCAAGGCGGTCTAAATTAGAAATCCTATAATAAAGTCTAGCCACGAGATAATAAACTTTTGATCGATTCGTCGTCTTTTTCAACTTCAGTAAATGAGAATGAGTAAGATATAATATAAGTTAAAATAAGATAACGTATATAAAAAGAAACAAATAATATAATAAGATAAATGTATAACTAGTTAGTGGACAGTTAGTAGACATGATCTTATTATTGGATGAAATAATGCAAATTTTAAACATTAAGTTTTTAATGATATATACTACTCTAAGTAAATTCGTTAAAATAACAAATTTATTTAGAGTCGTACATATTAAAAGCTTAATTTAAAAAATTGTATCATTTCGTCCAATAATTAGGTCATGTCCATAACTATGTACATTTAAAATTACTCGTGGCTTCTATTAGAATCTCTAGTCTAAATGCATCAGAAAAAATGAACATTGCATTTTCCTTACGTGACGCATATATAGCTTAAATTGAATTGCTTAATTTAAAATCAAAAAAATTTTATTCTCCACCAGAGAACTTCGAGAATTTCGTCGCAAAGATTTTAAAACTGATCTAAATTAAAACTGCTTTTAGTCCCCAAAGATTTGAGAAATCATGTAAATAAATTTGTTTGAATTAATTTTTTAATCATTTATTTTATTTGTTTACGATAATTACATATATACAACTCGTGAACTTTAATACTTATATTTAAATTAACTGTCTAATTAAATGTTATAATTACATCTTGTTTTTTTTCTCTATCCATTACTTTATGACTGTAATATAATGTTAACACGAATACTTTTTTTAGAAAGATTATTCTAACATTAAAAAGAGATTCGTCTCTACTTTTTTCTAGTTTACAAATAAATAAACAAAAATTTTATTTTAGTTTTCAAATTACAATATAATAATATTATTTAATATGAAGCCTCCAAAATCATAACCATAATATTACATTACTGAAAAAATAAATTTAAAAAATTAAAATTAACTGAAATTTAATTAAAAATTGTTAAATATACTACTATGCTTCCATTTATTTTTTTAAGTATTCGTATACATAAAACTTTTCATAAATTGCTGTCTTAGTTTTAATAAAAATTTTGAGATCTATTTTCAAAAATTTGCAATTATCTGTTTTCTCTAATGAAAATATTAAGATAGTTAAATAGATAATTAAGATAGAAAATATTAACATAGTTAAAAAATTGTAATAATATAAAAAAAAATAATAATGTAAATATATATAATAATATATAAATAATGTAAATAATATAAAAAAAGAATTTTTCATAAAGTAAATTCATTTTGAAAAAAAAACGTAATGGATAAAAAAGGCTTAAATACTGAAAATTGGAAATTTAAATAACATCTTGCTAAAATAAATAGAGAAAATGTCATTAAAATTAAGCTCGCAGAGGAGGGGAGCGGGATACCTTATACATTCATGGGGATTAATTTTGCCAGAGAAGGAAATGTACATATCGGATTTCACGTACGCTGAGCCATCAGAAAAATTCTCATATCATAAATTATTTCTTGAACACTCTCTAAATACGAGATGTTTGATCTCGCCAGCATGATTGTAATCAAACTTACGACAGACAACTAGTTAGTCGATGAACGTACTATGCATACCTTTAGATCAATGCAACTACAAATAGGAATATCTATCTTCTCTCAACTTATTTAACCTATAACGGATCATGTTTTCATATTTATTCAATATTTCCAAGCGTTTGCAATCATTATGTGGTATGTATCGACTATGAAAGCTAGACATAACAACACTATAACTTACACAGAAAGAATGATTTTATGAATGACTAAACTATCAGACGTGTGTATCTAAAAATTTAGATCAATCTAAATCAAAAATTTAGATCAATTTAGATCAATATAGACAAATCTGAAAATAATTTTGTTAGACCATTAAAATAATTATATATAATTAGAACTGTTAAACTGATTGCCGAAATATCTTTTAGCAGCATTATTCGTCATGCTTAAAATTTTTACGTAATTATTTTGATAAGTAAAATTATTTTGTCTGCTATGTCTAACTAAATTTTTACATACTTCATATCAAATTCCTTTCTTATATAATTATATAATGACAAATAAATATATTCAAAAAAGCAAAAGATACTTTTTAAATGTAATAACAGAACTTTGTGAAAATCAAATATCGATTATATACCTTGCATTGTGAACAAATTTCACACCAGGAAATGAACTTTCAATTCTTTCCCAAACCGTATTTTGCAACGTGTTATTTATTCTCAAAAAAATGTCAAAGAGATTACCGTCCTAAAATCGTGCTTCAAAGTGATTATATGTTGCCGCGGGCGCGACACAGCGTGACACGTCACGACGCAGTCTAGATATTATCGCGAGATGAATCGTGGACAATGAAACACCACAGAAAATTAGGCGAAATATCCTGCGAACACACTGACCTCCCTCGACGAATCTACGACATCTCATCAGTGTCGTCACATTACATACATCACGTCTGTTCTCGGAGAACAATTATTAGGAAATCCCTTGATAGTGCCTCTTTTATTAGCGTAATATATTTCAGACTGTCTCGCAGAAGTGCAAAACTTTTGGGCCACGTAACTCACCTTATTATAACTCGCTGTGAAGCTTGCGCCGTATACATTCGGAAAAATATCACCTTGCATCGTTCAAAGGATCGCTCCCGTGCTTTCTATTTCGACGATAAATCGAAATTTCCTGCTTCCCCGTTGTTCGAAACATCGAGACTATTTATATATGAATTTCGCTAGAGAATTTTCCTGCTGTAAAAACGTGTGATACTCGCAACGTATCTCGTGGTATTAAATCTTAACGAGTAAGAAAAACACGCACACACACACACACACACGCGCGCGCGCGCGCGCACACGCACACGCACACACACGCACACGCACGCACGCATACACACACACACACATACACACACACACGCACACACGCACGCGTGCGCGCAGAGAGACAGAGAGAGAGAGAGAGAGAGAGAGAGAGAGAGAAGAGAGAGAGAGAGGAGGGAGGTTACTTTTATT
>NW_012130076.1:785191-792823 GCF_000143395.1 Atta cephalotes
GAGAGAGAGAGAGAGGGAGGGACTTTTTATTAATCTCTAAAGTTGACATTATCTTTGCAGAAATGTAATGATAGTACATTAAAATATTTAAAATCACAATCCAATTTCTCTTCGATGAATATTTAAAACATTAAAATTAATTAAAAAAGAGATTTTATGATCCTTTATCCTTTTGCTCTTTTGGAATCTAATTAACGAAATGCTTTCAACTCGCGGAATTTTCGATACGCAAATTATAATATGAAACATAAATATTACGTATTTTCATATCATCAAATTCTTCATAAGAAATTTTCTACAAAATTATGAAAAAATTTATTGGGTGCAGGGATAATTATAATAATTAATATAACTTGCTAGTATTTTAATTATTACCACAGGCCATTAGTCACTTCTTTTCAGAAATACTTATAATTGTTGTCAGTATAGTAAATTTTATAACTTTAAAAATAAAAGAATAAGAAATATATTTCTGACAATAATAATTATTACAAATTTATTTCCTATTATTCTTTACTTTAAAAGTTCCATTTCAAGTTTTATTTTTTCGCATTTGAAAATTGGATTAAAAAATTTCTTCATCAAAGGTATTTTTTGATATTTAATATGATCAAAATAACAATCGAATATTTAAAATAGAACACATAAAGTTGATTAGTACTGTTAATTTTACACATAGTAATATACAGGCGAACAAACGAAAATTTATTTGAGATAACGCAGATGCAAAAACTAATTTGATTGTAATTTCAATAATACCTAGCGCGCGCAAGTGTTCGCTTCAATTGACGTGTAGGTACTTCGTATCGATAAAACATTATTTGAAAATTAATGTCATTTAATGCATCTATTTGTGTTCAGCAGATAGATCGAATAAAATTTATTTCTTATGAATAAGAAATCTATAAATCGTTATTGCAAATAACTCTATATTGGGTCCAATTAAATGAACGGTATAAGTTTAGTTATGAAAATAACTATAATGAGAATAATTAAGCAGCTCCAGTTTAGATAAAGACATTTCTATCAGTTCACCTCGATCCTTGGGCTTTTTGAAGAAGTCCGCTATTCTGTCTTTAGAAGTTTGCTCAAATGAGAAAGGTTATTCCTCGCGCGATCGAAACTTTATTAATTAAATACTAGTAGTAAAGCTGTCGAAGAGGTTATTCTTGAACTTTAAAATGATATCCATTTATATAAATTCATGGAATCATGGTTAGAGGAAAGATAACAATTTATTCATCTGAAATCTTATTCGGCATTATAAGAAATAAATAGATATATGGAAACGTGTTTCCGCTTTCTTTGTGTTTTATTAAAATTATAAAATTTAAATTTGAAGATCTTATTTAATATAAAAAAGAAATATCTCAAAAATATAATATAATAATTATCGTTGCAATATTTTGTCAAGTTTTCATAAAATACCTTTTAAAATGAACGAAAATCTATTTTAATTTATTATTACAAATTTATAATTACAAGTACTTTGGATTTTCTCTTTTCATTTTTGTATCAAAATGCCTACTTTATATCTATAATTAAAAAATTAATTAATTCCTAATACTAAATTTCATGGAATATTTGAACTATATAAAAAAAGTTTTCCATAGATTGTGAAATCTCATTTTATTCACGATTATTTATACAATAAAAGATCTTTTTGTTTAAGTTTCACGACACGTATTCGTATTCTCAGGGCGGAATCTAATCAATCCACTTTCGCAGCTGTTTCTAGCAGAGATGTAAAATGCTACTGACTGACTTATTCGATAAATTTAAATTTTGCGGTGTTACCATTGTAGCGAGATAAAAATCCCGATGCGCGATGAGTTTGGATTAAGTGGAGTGGAAATCATTTCGCGACGCGGAATGCCACTGAATCCAGCGTAATCTCTGGAAGAATTGTTCTTTTTCCTTGCCGCGCAGCACTGCTGGATCTTAATGGAAACTCGAGAGTTTCACACGGCATGAAAATAATTACCGGGCACTTTATTCTTATTCAAGCTCCGCCCCACCCCAATCTGTACGCTATGGGTCCTTTAAAAGGAGATTCGATCGCGTTGTAGTAACGAAGGTACCGTGCCCGAGGGGCATTCTGTCGAGGCGAAGAACTCTAGGTCTCGTGAACTCAGCCAAGTGCGTACTCGTTTTATTATTGCGAAAAGTTATTTCAAGGTTCGTCATACTTTCAGGAGCCAAGCTCTGGCGCGGCGCGGGGGCGAGATAAAATGATTCCGGGATGGAGTCTGGCAGGTGAACTCTCGAGATTGACGGCGCACCTGCCAAGCTACTCTACGAAGTTCGTTCTGAAAGTAACACCGTTAGTTTACCCGAGCGGCTCGAGTTGCGCTCAATTGACCCGATATCACAGCGAAAAGATTACGGTTGGCGCAACGTTATGCGAAAAAATAAACGGAAACGACATCGCGAAATAAGCTCAATAAGCTCTCGCGTGAGACTGAACCATCCAGGGATCGGCTTTTAATCCTCTTAAATCTTAAAAGACCGACGGATGTACCCCCAGAGAACGCCATTAGGGATTGTTTTTTTTATTATAGCCGTGCGCTACTTGCGTGCTTCGCAATTTTTCGCCACGCCGCGACGCTGGAAGAATTCGACGCAGGTTATAGAACGTGAGCGGTTTTATTAAGCAGCAGGATTCGTTACGCGCCTCGCAAATAATTAAATTTTCATTTCGAACAACGTAAGAAAAGTAAGAAAATAAAAGAATATTTCATGATATGATCTTTATAAAAATATGATAAATGTGTATCCGTATAATTTTCACTGTATTACGAAATTACGAAGCAGACATTCTTCGTAAGGACTTAATCGCAATTTTATATTATTTTATATTATTTTAGATAAATTTCATCATCTCGATATAAAATAAACATGTTTCGTTACTCATCAATACTCAACGGTGGAGGTAGAACTATGCTTCGAACTATGTTCAGTCTCCGTTTAGATAAGGTGAATGTCCCAATGATCTGAAATAATAAGAAAGTACAATTAGGTTTGTATTATTAACTCGTGCGAGTGATATTATTAACTCGTTGCGATTATTAACTCGTGGCATTATAAAAGGAACTAATATCTATAAAGCTTTATTTTAATGTTGATAATTGAAAATACTATCATGTGAATTTAAAAAGGAATACTTTAGTGAAATTTTATTGATATATTATAGAGAATAAATGTTTCTTTTTAAAATTCAAAAATTCAAAAATGTAAACAACTTATATGTCTTGCTCAAAATAGACGAAAGTTTATGATAATTCTTATGAAATTTAAAATAAATAAAAATTCAAAATCATATAATATTTTTATTACTTATTTGATATAAAATATTTAACTTCTTTTTAATTTGACATTTTCTTGCCATTATCAATAAATATCTTAATTACAAATATATTATTGATTTTTCATCAGTGTCCAATTATTGAAATATTTATCTCAAGTATAAGAGCTACGAATAAAATAGACACGAGTAAGTACAAGAAAAATTCAATACTGTCCGAATATCAGTCAACTTAAATTCACAATCAACTTAAATTCAGACTCAGAAATTGTTGCAACGAATTCGTTATTATTGTGTTATGCAAATAAAGCATTTCATTGCTATTCCAATCTCTCTAGTTCGCCCACTTTCTCACGTGCGATTCACGAACGCCGTCGCTTTCTCGGCACGATACAAACGCGATTTAAACTAGTCTGCGCGACACGATCCAGGAGAACTGTTGTTGTTCACGAGCCCTCAAAAGGAAGGAAACATTAAGTTTCTTCTCTCCGCTTTTTCTCCACCGTGTTTTAATTACGAAACCAAAGTACGAGCGCCTCTCGACCGCTTTAAACGCAGTTCCTGCAGTCCCGCTGCAATTCATATGACAGCGAGCGATAAACCAGCGAGATCGTCAGCCATCCCATTATTATTTCGCTCGTTTTATATTTGATGTGTCTCTTCGTTGAGAAACCTGCAATGTATTTGCACGGAAAGAACGCTTCTAATTAACTGATTTTTACTACCTTGTCATCCCGCGAGACTGCGATGCCTTTTTTCCTAACGAGAGAAAAAAGTTAAGAAGGATATCTTCCAAAGTAGGAAAAAAGAACGGAACATTCAGATCTGATTAGAGACTATTAGTCGCTGTAATGAAGGGCATTGTCAGACTTGTCGATAAATTGGTACTTGTTTTGCGCACCATATCTTTTGAAGTCTCGCGAAATGTTAGCGGCGAATATATTTAATCGTTATCAAAATTTTAAGCATAAATATAAATTTTTGATAGAGTATAAATACAATGATACACTGAAACAATAAATTGGCTGCTGCAGCCAATTAAAAATGCTATGTCACATTTAATCACGATCTTTTCTTTCAATATATATATATATATATATATATATATATATATATATGTATATATAGATAATATTAGCACAAATATATTAGTATATTAATATAAAAATAGTAGTATAACAGTATAAATACAAACATTTTATCATGTTACTTATCACAACAAAATAATTAACATTTCTTGGCACTTGCGTCAGTGTTTCAATAATCCGAAACTCTAACCGGCAAATATATATTGATATATAGATATCATATCTTTTAAATATTTCAATTTATGTAATATGTAATATTGGATTATTTCATACAATAAACGGAAATTTAAGTGACAAGCGCAGAGGTTTACAATTTATTATGAAACAAATTTATTGCAATTCACCCAGATTAGTACATTGTGCATATAGAATACAGTATGAGCTGTGTTATCGGATAAATTCGTGCGATCTCCCGATATTCACGGGATATCACTCCCTTTTATTCAGGCATCCCGTGTAATAAAAATCATAATCGCTTACATTTATGGATGGAATTTATGTGAAAATATCGTGATGAGACTACATGCGGTTCAAAATACAACGGCATTAGAGCTTGCATTTAAATATCGTAATCCGTAACAGTTATTAGCGGCGGAAAATCCTACGTGACCACCGCGTGTGAGAAAACGATGCGAGCAACGAAGGCGAGTAATCTCTCTCTCTGTAAAAATAAAAAACGTAACAAAAAACGTAAAACTGACCGTACTTCAAGTTCGGAAAACGCAAAATATACAATTTGCGTTCGTTATGGCTCGAGATATTTGGGTAAATGTCGACCACGACGAAAGATTGTCGAACAAACTAAGAACATAATAATAACGAAATAATAATAAACGTAATAACAATTACATTTACATTTTCGAATTTCTATTCGGCTACTGCAACTTCCGTGATATTATTTGATTAGAGAATTCTAAACGCGCTCTTCCTACCGTTGGTCGGTGCACAGCGGCCGAGCGGTGTGACGCAACTTTAAATTAAATACATTACATTTACATGTTACGCTGGGATAACTGGGAGATACGACAGTTGCGTCCCGAAATAGTGTCGGGCACAAAACTGACAAATTTAATATAATGTGCGCAAATGTACAATATGGTATACGACATGCTGAAATCGAAAATTACATCCCCGATGGTAATTGGAAAAGAAATGTTGCATTGAACTTTAAATTAATTATTTTAAATAATGGAATTTTATCTTGAGATAAATTTATTTTCTACCCACGTAACATAAAAGAATTTGTTTTAACTTGTTAATATAAAAATGTACATTATATAAGAAATATAAAAGGATTAATAATTATGTTATGTAAGCATTAAGAATTCAATTTTTAATAAAAGATATATTTAAGGGTAAGAAGTGCTTTGCTAAATTATACTTCACTTTGTGAATATTTACACAGGAAAGGATGATTTTACTGAAATATTTAAAAATTTAACTAAATACAAATGCGAAAATAATTTTTGTTGAGCCATCAAAATAATTATACAAATTATAAGATTATTATTATTTTGAAATATTTATAAATTATTAGAAGTAATTAATAAAATAGGTCATATGCAAACTAATTATTAGAATGTCAAAACTTTTACTGCAAAACTTAGCACTGATTATCATGCTTGTGATTCTATACATTTATTATTTTAATGATCCAAGAAAATTATCAGATCTTTATCTAGTTAAATTATTAAATACTTTATCAAAATCGTTCTTTCCGTGCATGAATGCTATTTTAAATCCGTATAAAATTTTATTTGAATGAAATATTATTTTTTGTACAGAACATGTGTGGAGATATATTTATTTGTTTTTCAGGCAAAAAGTAGTTCGCTTTATTAGATAAATTCTCATATCGTTATCCGGTAGCAGTACGAGTACCGGCTTTCCGAATTCAGAGAAATATTCGTCTAATTCCATTATTAAAAAAAATATCCGCGCGTTTCACACACCGTACTATCAGCGGCGCCCGTTTTATTCCGCTTTCGTGCCCACCCACAAATCATTTACGTCGCTCGTTACTACGCGCAAAAGTTATGCTCGCGGCGCGCGTACGAACGGGCGCGATTTATTTCGCGCAATCTCGGGCAACGAGAAAAAATAACGCGTCTCGCATATAACGCGGGTGTATAACATCAGTAACGACGCAGCGGCATCGGGAAGACAAATTCGCGATGCGGAGTCACGCGACTACACTGCGCCGGTGTGATTAAATTACATTGCCTGTTTAAAAGATAAGAGGCTACGGAACTTTATCTAGCTTACTTATCGAAAGTACGACTCGTTCGAACGACCGTTAAAGAGCGAGCTCTCAAGCCTCTCCGAGCACTGGGGATTCTCGATTTATTCTAAATTTACATAACCATGCGCGCGCGTCTGCATAGAGATGCATATTTTAAGAAATAACAACATGCAGTCACCCTCTCGAGAGTAGAATTACGTTTTGGCTTTTCCATTATTGTTCGAAACGGTACGCAGAATACGCGTTCCGCCACTCATAAATCCTACCGACGTATCGAGCTTTCGTGGGGGTTTTATTAAATTCTGCAAAAACAATTCCGATGCCTCTCTGAATAGGATTCGCCAGAAGTAATATAGCAGAATGTCGCAAAACAATGCGTGAAACATCGCGTCGTAAACGTCTCGCAGCAGAATTTCTTTAAGATTATGGTATATTAATTTCACGTCTTGAAAAAAATTCATTTCAACGAAAACACGAACTTCGTGACAAATATGTGATAATTTACTGCGAACTGTGAGTTTATATTAATTTGTTCATGCGACACGCGAGTTTTTCGCACATCAATAATTCGGAGAGCAAAAGGAACGTTTCAATCTTACTTATAACTATGCATATCCGGAGATTATAGTTTTACGAGTCAGATAAGTAAGGTGATATCATGAAATCAGCTTCTGATTGAGCTGTAAGTTGAAAATGCAAAAGTTTCGTCAAGACGAAGTTTAAGATAAAGTCGAGTTTTTTATTGCTCATAATGAATAATTACTCAATAAAATATAAAAAAGATATGGAAAAATGTGTGGGGTAATTAGGTTTGCGTGACCTCATTTTGCTTGGAGTACTTACGAACTGCACGAGATACAAATATAAATGGTGAAAATAAATCGGGATGAATATCTATACTTTTGAAATATGTATCGAAAATTAAAATCGTTACAAATTGCTACGTTTCTATATATACTCGTATATATATATATATATATATATATATATATATATAT
>NW_012130076.1:792843-799992 GCF_000143395.1 Atta cephalotes
TTATATATATCTATATATATATATATATATATATATATATATATATATGTGTATGCACGATACTAATAAAAGAATTGAAATTCGATTGATGGATAAATGTGTATCTGCTATCTTTTCTCTAGCCTTCTAACTTCATTAATTTATAACTTTGAACGTATGTGAATTTTTTTATTAATTTGATATGTATAATAAATATTTTGCTAAATTTATTAAAGTTATTTTATTAATATCAAGGTCATACCTATTGTAATTTGACGTTATTTTAGAAAAAGTATCAAAAGAAATTGCTATTTAACATTGTATATTTTTACTAAACAATTTAAAATTAAAATTTTTTTAAAAGTAGGTATGCATAAAATTGGTTACAAAATATGATTTTGTAATTAGCATTCATTTTTTTTCTTAGAGCTTTGTTTATCGAGCATCCCTTGTTTTTAATTTAAAAAAATTCTCTTGTAAAAGAAAATTATTTTTCAATATTTTTATTGAAGAAAAAAATCGATTTTAAATTGTTAACCTGAAAATGAATATATCTAATGCTTTTATGAAAAATATCCTGTATGTTAAAAAAAAAAACAGAAAAATTGTATAACGAAAAGTAAAATTTAATTTACATAACAAAATTTATATAACAAAAAGTCAAATATATTTGAATTGCGTTTATTGCGTTTTTCAAGTCTCTTTGCATATAACTTAATGATTTTTTATTAAATTTGGATATCTTATAGAGATGTTAAAAATGAGTTGGATTTAATCTTAATGTAAACGTGACGTCAGCGCAAAAAAAGTGCAATTAAAATATTCCTCACTCGTAAAAAAAAGTTCTATCTCTTTCGTTCGATTCGTTGGGTCGAAGCTGAAGAGCCGAACCGTAGAAACGAAACGAAGGCGTCGGGCAAATTGCGATGAGCTCGAAATAAGATCGTAACTTTTACCGTCCACTTCCATTGCACGGAGGCGGAAAACGATCCTCCCTCGCTATTGCGAAGGTCATTCGCCCGGTGCCCCAGAGCGATCTAAATATTCAGATCGCTGGGCGCAACGGCGGTCTGAAATCCCCTCGGCTTTCCTTCTTACCTCTTTCTCTCTTTTTTCTCTCTTCCTCTGTGTCGGAAAATTGCAACGAAATGCGGGCGAAAAGACGGCAGCGATCCGTACTCGTTTAAATACCTTAATCCAAGAGCACCGATGCGATTCACGTGCAAATCCTTCGGGGTCACGTGCAGCAACGTAGTCGGCATCGAACATCTCGGTACGAAAAGTGATTTTTCGCTCGACTCGGATTTTCCGGGGAAAAAGGCGCGGCTGCGAAGATTATTTTGCGACGATCGATACGTTAGTAACGCGAGAAATATGTGCCCGCTGGAGGTATCGTTATTCCTCCTCCATCATCGGCGTTTTATGATACGGCTGCGGTTGCTGCAGCTGTTACAATATATCTATCGGTACTTTCGTATCGATAACTCTATGCCATTCTTTTTCGCGGCCGCTTCGCAAACCATTTTCCAGCGTAATGAATTCCGACATCCGCCACCGCTGGGCGTGAACGCTTGTAGCAATAACACGCTAAATTACACACGATACCTAAATTGGCACTGAAGCAAAGCTCATAAAGGAAAATTATTATCTGAATTTTTTAAATTTATTTCACGATATGCCATTTACTAAAAGAATTACGAGAAGTTTTATGTTGAGATCATATCCACATTTGTCAGTCCTTTGCGAGTCCAAGTTTCATGGAAAACTGCCTAAAATTGATATTCTTATCATCTCAGTGAGAATTTTTGTTGAAAATCTATCTGTATTTATTGTTTTTGATCGATATTTTTCCGATATGATTAATCTGTCCCCATGATTGATTTATTCCTATATCATAGATGTTTTTCATGAGATGTCAAATTTATTTGAAATTATATAAACAAAGATATGTGTAGTAATTAATACATATTGTTAAATAATATATATTGTTAAAATATATTGTTTTTAAAATTTCAGTCTTTCAGGAAAAAAATTAATGAATATAAAGTTAATAACTTTCTCTTTTCTATTCAATCTATTGAATCATTATCGTGGATTCTTTTTTCATTCGCAATTAATATTAAAATAACATGCTTAAATGATTAATATAAAAATGCCAGATTCGAAAAATACAAAGATAATTTTAAAAACGTCATGTCTTTTCTTTCTTACAATATCTTTGACCGAAATGTGCAGAGAGTTATTCTATTGCACCTATCGTAAATCTATGACTTCGGGCGTGACCGTAATAACAAGAGTAACCACCCATGTCAAATGACGCCGCTAGACAGAAGGTGCAATTACTGGGAGTTGCTGTGAAAAAAGGAAAGAAGCGCCGACATGAACCCGCCGGCAAATCCAGCTTTTTCTCAACTCCCCTGAAAACGAATGGTTCGTAATTTGCTGAACAGCTAGTCGTGTATAAATCGATGAAAATTATCTGAGTTATACATCAAATCTATCCGCGAACAATCTCGCTCCGCAGATGTGTTTTTTTCTGTGTGGAACATAACCTTTGTCATCTTCCATTTTTTTTCTCACAAGGAGGAATAAATCATTTTCAAATAGGCTAACGGTTGATGCACAGAAAGAACACTTTTACTGAAGTAATCTCTAAAATCTAAAAATCTAAAAATCTAAATGCGGATCTGAAAATAATTTTATGGAATTATCAAAATAATTATGTAGCTCAAGCTGATTATTAGAATGTTATATAATTTTTTGCAGCTTATCATGAATTTTCTACATAATTATTTTAAAGGTTCAGCAAAATTAATTTCAGATGTGTATCTAACTAAATTTTTAGATATTTTAGCAAAATCGATTTTTCTGTGCGCGATAAGAATGCCTCTATTGAAAATTTTTTTTCTAAAATTAATATTTATTTTCGTAATAAATTCATTACATTTTCGTAATGAATTTTGTAAAAAATACATTACGAGAATGAACTATTCTAGTATTATAATTATCGTGCATAGATGTAACGCGGAGTATATAAATTAATAAAATTTGAATAAATCCTATACAACACAGTCCTATATAATCTAACATGATGTGCTTCACGAGAAACATGCAAGCCGCATATATTATAGCGTTGTATTATATCGTGTACTATATACGTGACGGTACAATGACGACAAGCAAGATATAAACGAACACCGAACAACTTGGCCAAGTTATAGTGTAGAGGAAATTTAATCTTTATCTTAATAATCTTTCCACTCTCTCTCTCTCTCTACCACTCTCCTAGTCTTAAGTGCACTTCGGCATTCGTAAGAATACATCTACCCGTCGCTCATTATCTTTCGCGAATGATGCCCCGCACGCGAATTCTCTATGCAACCAACAAAAGGACATTTCTTGATATCTCGCGCCTGCCTGAGCGAGCACTTGCTTTAATTAATTTCGTAGCGGCAACTAAGACCGAAGAGCTTATAACGAGCTTTTCCATGCACTCCAGGGAGTCCTTCTCTTTGGCTTTCCTAGAACTCGCCCCTTATATATCATCACGGCTGTCTTCGTATATCGAGATTCGAGAGAGAGTATCTCCACACATACATGCACACACGCACACTTCGTTGCACGGATATCACATTGTTGGAGCATGAGTCTGCCGCACCTGAGGCGTATCTCGGTGGAAAGCTAATGAAGTGCAAAGTTTTCCACGTAGACTATCAGCTTTTGCTCGCTCGCTGCGATATGTCCTCGTTAATTAGAGGGGTTACAATCTACCGTTTCCATTCGGATGCGTTGACATCAAACTAACAACTTGACTCTCTTCCCTTTACTATCCTGCGAGAAACAAAGCTTCAACGATTTCGTTGTTAAAATTAAAATGAAGAGAGAGAGAGCAGTGATCTATTTCCTTCAGAAAACGCATAAATACGATTGTATTATACGATCATATATATTAGATTAGACAATGACAGAGTGTCTATTATTTTAATATAATTTCCTTTTTAACTTACATAAATAAACTCATTAAATAATTAAAATGTTTAAATCTTCGCGTAAAACTTTGAAAATGTATAAATAAAGTATAAATAAAATTATAATAAAAATGAATAGAACAAAATATATTAATAAATACGCTTAAAGTAGAATTTTTACATAACAAAAATTTTTTGTGACATGTTGTAAGGTAATTCAGAATAATATTTATTTGAATGTATAAAAACTGAAGATTGATCACTTTAATTTTTAGAGAAGAGTACACTCACTCGAGATAGTTATAGAAGGAACATTCTACTTTTAATACGTATCAGATCTTGCGAAGATGCCAAAGCTATACTGGTGTCTTAAAGTTCGTTCAACTACTCAGTGTCCCGAGAGACAAGATACTTCTACAATACATTGCGGCTCATCGCCATTGTCTTCAAGATGGCAGTCTCCATTATCATCAACGTGATGTATTATAAGAAAAACAATGAAGAAAGATTTATCTTAACCAAAAGTAGGGTCTCTTACTTGTACAAGCCATTCTCTATCTAATTCACTCTTAAGCTGAAGCGTAATAAGCTCTGATCTAATCTAATTCCATCCAATCTTCCTCCAGCTATAGATATATCCCGTAACTATTACAGTTCTCTGATTATTCAACTATAGATACTTTGTTGCATTTGCTTGTTAAAATTACTCGTCCCCTTCTATCCGTGCATTGAAAAGACGCAGTCGATCGTATACTTTGGTGTCATCGTCCTCGACTATTTTGAATCTCGGTCGCTGGGGAGTCATTTTGAATGATATTCAATATTTGATAACAGAATATTAAAAATATTAAAATTGATTTGAGAGGTAAAATTTGAAAAATTTTGAAGATATTTATTTTATCTTAATTTTAAAAGTAACATCGAATTAATACTGTTAAATTAAAATCAAGATAGGAAAAGAGTTAAATACTCTAAACATGGAGTTCATATGTTAGCGATGGATATATCTTCCGCCATTAAATCCGGAATATGCAGTGGAGTTAGTTTCAAACACTAAGCAAACACTTCTACTACTTTGAGACATATATCGACCGTTCCTGAGTGCATTTCTAACTCAACAACTTGCAGTGCACAAAGTGCACGGGTGCTACGGACCATTTTGCAGCATCTGCACAGCTACACTGACGTCACAGTTCTCGAGTGATTCCATTAAATTTTCTCAGCAATTAACTACATTTTATCAATTAAATTATAATTAAATAAAAATCATAATCTTCATTCGCACATAGATTCTTCAAAAGTTTAACATATATCTCGAACACGTTTCTTTCGTTGTAATCTTACTTTTCATTTTTTAAACCTTACTCTTTACTATATTTACTAAAAAATATAATTTATTTTTTGAACTCTTCTCACATATTATTTTCAATATTATAGCATAAACTTGTAATAAACGTCATAAACTTTTTTAAATATTAAAAATTAATACTATTGAAATATTAAATTAATATTTTTAAATATTAAAAATATTAATATTATTTAAAATCTATACTACACAATTACTGTAATAAATTTACTTTTGAATTTTTTTTTGTATATTGTAAATATTTTAGCATAAATATATAAATGAATGTTGTGAACTTTTTCAAATATTAAAAATTAATATATATTATTTAAAAGCAATGTTATTTACACAATTATTGTAAATAACTTGATAATTACAATTTCAAACATCTCTGCAATACTTATATTCCATTATATTTTATAATTTTAGAAATATAAGCGTGAACGTTTTCGCTTTTATTCATACGATAGTAACGATTGTAACAATAACGAATGGACGACATTAAAAGTTTCGAATTGTTGA
This sequence comes from Atta cephalotes, assembly GCF_000143395.1. Classification (NCBI taxonomy): domain Eukaryota; kingdom Metazoa; phylum Arthropoda; class Insecta; order Hymenoptera; family Formicidae; genus Atta; species Atta cephalotes. Next base: position 798,658 of record NW_012130076.1, read on the forward strand.
ATGAAATATCAATCGCTTTCTATTTCAAGGGACAGTCGATCGTTGCTCGCATATTAAACTGTCCCCTTTTATATTTGACTTCTGCGAATATTGAAATAACTGAAATCGATAAAAGATCGGTTTTTTTATTTCTACGTTTTTATTAGATTTTTAATGCTTAACTTGAAAAATATACGCTATCCACGATACTGTATATTTCAAAAAGTAGTAAATGTTTTGTCGAGTGCTTTAGAGCTTTGTTACTCCTCGCTCGTGTATTTAATGGCTGCCATTACAGATTTCAATTAACCGGAAATTTCACTAATCGCTTGTTTAGCTACGGAATTTGGTTAAAGGCTAATTTGTCAACCGGAAATTAACTGGTACAGAAATTAACATAGTTCGTGTACGAATACGAATTAAACTTCTCAGAAATAATCAGAAATGTCCATCAAATAAACTTTTTACTAATTAAAAAAATAAAATGCTAAAATAAAGTCTATGTGCATATCTCAATGCAATGTAGTTCAATGGAATTCATCAAACATACAGTACGTAAACGTGTGGCAATAGAAATAAAATTTATATTTTCCCTTTGTCGCGATTTGTCGAATAACATTAATCATTCAGCGTACACTACAACTTCTGAATACTCAATCAGCAAATTTCTTTCATGTTACAGATACACTGAGTTTAGGAGATCGGACGATAGATAACATGGATAGACACGCGATCCAAACCAGACCTCGGCAACAAATGCTGGATCATTCTTCCGGCCCGAAGTCGAAACCGGAACCCACCTTCGACTTCACACAGAATAGCAACGTGACGGCCCTGATTGGAAAAACTGCATACCTCACGTGCCGAGTTCGCAATCTAGGCGACAAGACCGTAAGAACCTTCATTACATTGCCTTGTGAATTATAAATTACGAAACAAAGATATCGTCTACATAATAGGAGCGTTCACCCTGCTTGGAATATTTCTTGCAGTTGTTATACAGAATAGACAAGAATCTTCAATTTATAATGGAATTATTTTTCTTTTTATAATTACAATTAGGAACTTAGGAATTTTTACAATTAGGAATTATTAAACAAATTTTAATTATGTTCTTGAAAAACTATGCTATGTTCTTGAAAAACAGCGTTATCGTTCTTGTTATAGATTTAAATTAAGCTTATGAAGGCATTTAAACTATCGTCAACACACACACACACACACACACACACGCGCGCGCGCGCGCGCGCGCGCGCGACGAAAGGTAGACAAGAAAACCGATCTACCAATAAAAGTAATTTTAGAAGAAATGTATTTACAAGAAATTAATTTTCCTTCATAATAAACTAAGGAGTT
>NW_012130076.1:800012-804528 GCF_000143395.1 Atta cephalotes
ACACACACACACACACACACACACACGCGCGCGCGCGCGCGCGCGCGCGCGCGAAAGGTAGACAGAAAACCGATCTCCATAAAAGAATTTTAGAAGAAATGATTTACAGAAATAATTTTCCTTCATATAAACTAAGGAGTTTAGTTACTCTATTCTAACGATGACAATAGAGATTCTTGTAACAGCAATAGTAACTTAAAATCGATTCCATGTTTTATGAAAAATAATAGAAAATTATAAAAAATTATAGAAAAGAAGAGAAATGTTTGACAAAAATAAAACATTACACAAGATTTTGCAAATCTCTCCCGAAAAATTATAATGGATTTCATATTGAATTGGAATGAACCATTTCAATTGGAATCTTTCTTTAATAAAAAGAGTCACTAATAGTTCTCGAACTCTAAGTAATTGAAAATATTAAAAGCTCCCTCAACTTAAATTAAATTATTCACACTTCAGTGGTAGAAACAATTAACAAAACTTTATTTTATATTTTCTTCAGTAATATTTTAGAAAGTTTCTGGTATAACCATTAAGAATAAAGATTAAAGATTAAGAAACCAACAAAAAGAAGCTCATTAAACTCAGCAAGAACTAATTAATTAATTAAGCGTAAGATGCAAACGAATATAAAATATCTTGAACTTCAATAATATATTTTTTAGAAATTCTTATATTTAAAAAAATATTTTATTGTATTTAATTGTAACGGAATAATTAAAACGATTAAACAATTAAAACAAGAGAAAGGGAGAGAAGACTTAATTGAAACATTATTGTACAACGCAAAAACGTCAGCCGCAATAAACTTGTATAAACGAAAAAAATTGATTTTCTTTATTATTGTTTTGTTGCGTTACGTAGTAACTATGTTTAATGATAGAATCAGGATTTCGCTGAAAAATTTTTTCGCATTTCTGTTTTCTCACAAAGCAATTTAATTATTCGCGCACTAGTGGTTAAGCTATCGCAACGCGAAAGTCAATTTACGAGTTAGTTTAGTTTTCCCTGAGGCTACTTGTTGCAAAGCCAATAAGTAAGTATTGCTAAAGTAAGTATGAGCAAGTATTACTAATTCACTCTACATCTTAAAAATATGTGTTCCGTTCTTCACATTTCATGAATTATTTTTCTTTCTTTGAAACGTTTTGAAAATGTTTGTTACGTTTAATTCTATGGGAAAGCTAAAAAAAATTAATTATTCTAACGTCACTTTCTAATATCACACTAAAAATAATCAGAATAAGAACTTTGTTGTTCGTATTAAATGATTAAATGAAAATATACAGAATAGGAACTACATATATCGAAGAGATTTTTTTCGGCCATTTAAAATAGCAATAAAAATAATTTCCCTTCTAAATATATTGCTGATGTTTCTTTTCGACGAGATTTATAATATATTTATACGTAAAACAATAAATACGAAACTTGAAAACAAATAGTCAGGACGTGATCAATTTTATAAACATTTATATAGGTCACTAGACATAATACCACTAGATTTTGTTTCGTAAAGTTGTATCAAATAACTATCAATTACTATCGGATGTTGTAACAATAAAAAGAAACAAGAATTTATATCACTTTTCAATCAATAATTGCAGGAATGTCGCTTCAAAAATAATGTCTGCCAAAAAAGTATTAAATACTTCTATGATATTTTAAATATTTATTTTTATTTTATTTATTTATTAATAATATTTATTTATTAATAAAATAATTCTTAACTTAAAATAGAAATACTAGTTTTTATTATATTTTATTTTTCCTCAAAGTATTTTTAATGAAAAAAATATTTTTCATTATTTCTTTATTTAAAAAATGTATCATACTATATATTTCTAATAGAAATATTTTAAACAAATATTAATTAAATAATTATTAGTTAAAAACAATATTCAAAAATATATCTTATTATTATTCGGTTTAAAAGAAATTAGGATATTTTTTCCTTTTAAACTTTATAGAATTTGCAAAAAAATTTAGTAATCCTTAAAATATTAAAATTGGTCAAATCTGTCTTCTAACATTTTTTTAATAATATAAAATGTTTTGCGAAAGGAAATATATTTTATAAATATAATAAATCTAATACATATATTCTACAAATATTGCACATACACATTGTATTTCGCATTTTCGGTACTTAACTGAAGGCATGCACACAATCGAATGTTTCAGGAAACGCACAATACTGAAATTATCTTCATTCAATGTTGATAGATTAAATTCCGACATACATACTTGATGCAATGTGATAAAAGGGGAGAGAGAGCTTTTAATCGTATTTCGTGATACAAACGCCTGTCTGATTAGCGCTAACGCTATCGGATTATCAGGAGAAAAACAACAAAATTCCACGCAATGCAGCTCATGGATATTAAAAAAAAGACAAAGAGGCGAAATTACTGAAGTGAAAATACAATATTCTACAAAATAATAAAGTAATAAAAATTTCATTTAAAAAGTGGAATTATTTATATTTCCATCATTAACACAAGAATTCGTGGTGCGTTTCTTTGCCAACAATTTCGCGAATTACAATTTCATACAGAAAACCACACAAATAAAAAACAAAACGCTCACAGCATACATCGTGTACGTTTAATCTTTGATCATTTATTTAAGTTAAAATGATGTTTTATATTTATAAAAGCAAATATTTTGCAACTTAACTTTACAATTAAATTTCAATAAATGCAACTTTACAATTAAATTTCAATAAATTAACTTCACGATTATTTTCAATATTAGTGGAAAGACTGTAAATAAAGATTTGTTTTTATTTGAATGAGATTTCAAATAACATCGAAGAATATTGTAAAATTCTAAATAAGATTTGCGAAAACACGTTTTTTGTGCCATCGTATTCAGGCTGGAAATATATTCTGACGTGCGTCACGAAGTATCTTTCAACGCGCGTGTGTTAACAATTACTGTGTCAATACCGAACGAAATAACAGTTAGTATATACTTGACAAAAAGAAAGAAATTCACGAATAAAGCTAGAAAACTATTGAATTCCATAAGACGAAACAAAAAGCAACTAACATAGATAACCGCACGTTCAACAATCAGCACAAAAGTACTCATGAAAAAGAAATGATTATGAAAATAGAAAAAAATAAAAAAAAAGAATAACTCTTGCATTTTTGTCGTATATCTCAGGGATGGACTTAATATTAACAGCAAACTAAGCATACTAAAATCATAATACAATATTAATATAATTTTGTATAAAGGCATATAATAGAGTGGTTGAAATTACCCCTACTTCTATTTTTTTCTGACTTCTGCTGCAGTGTATATTCCCGCATAGCATAATTACTAGAACTCCATACAATTTATCAATAAAAATGAAACTTAAAAAAATTTTAATTGCGTTTTAAGCTAGGATTATCTTTTGAATTAAAAAATATACTATAATAATTTAAAAGTATTAGCAGAGAAAGGGGTAGAAAACGATCACAAACTTTTTGTGCTTTCTGTAAGTAAAGGCATGCATTCGGCTAGCTCACCTTACAAACAATATGAGAAACCATTTGCCACACGTTACGCTCGCTTTGGTTTCACTTAACGTTCGACATTCATCATTGCCGACGTCTTCTTGCAGTTTTCGCGCGGATGCAGTATTTCCTCTCCCGTTCCTCGCACCGGCGCGTCCACGAGTCGCCCCATTTGTCCCGATGGATAAGTTGGGAAGCGCTAAACTGCTTTTGTTCCCATGCAATAGCTACCACTAACCAGACACCGCGAAAGATGTAAACTTCATTGAGTAAATACGCTAAGTGGTGCCAACGTCGGGCACATACGTAAACGGCATTTGCACGACGCGTATATACGTGCGCAATGGGGAATAGTGTGCCGAACCGACACACTCCTGACCTCGCCCGGTTTATATACGAGGTCGGAGCTCTGTGAAAATATCGACAAGCCGCCCACACTCCTAAAGACCAACCCCTCCGGTAGGGGGAAAAGGCAGAGCGTTGAAATTTCCCGCATTGGGGACGCGCAACCGAAAACCTCGACGTTAATATGCGTCGAACTTACCGTTACCGCGAATTCCAATGTTATGGTTTTGCTTCCATTGCCTTGCGATTGCTTTCGGGATGGTTGACAGGCGATAACGATAAATTATTTTAACGCGGGTTTTGCACGCATGATTTTTCGAGCACTATGATTTAGAAGCATTATGATTTAACGATGCATATATGCAATATACGATCGAAAATGTGTAAAAGATACAAGTTCAAGGTACACAGAAAGCACGTGCGTTTATGTACATTTCTTTAATTAAATTTTAATTAATTCGGCATATATTAATGCATTTAATAATAAAATAAATAAGCATAATTTTCAACCGATCAAACTTAATATGGAAATTATTAAGCGAAAAATGTCATTTATTTTTCAGAAAGAGAGGAAGAGGGAGAGAAGGGAGGAGGAGGGAGGGAGGGAGGGAGGGAGGGAGGGAGGGAGGGAGAAGAGAGAGAGAGAGAGAGAGAGAGAG
>NW_012130076.1:805954-808318 GCF_000143395.1 Atta cephalotes
GAGAGAGAGAGAGAGAGAGAGAGAATTAATAACGTTTACTATTAAAACTAATGTGATTATATATATATATATATACAATATATATACAAAATATATATATATATATATATATATATAGATGTATGTATATATACGTATATTTCTCTAATTAAATTAAATTAAATTCTAATTACTTCAATAAACATTAATGCATTTAGCAATAAAATGTACAACAAGCATAATTTTCAGCTGATTAAATTTAATAACATGAAAATATCAATTATAATCTTAATCTTTTTTTAGTGAGAGTGAAAATACTTAATAATATGGAAATTATTGAGCGAAAAATGTCATTTAACTTTTCAAAAAGAAAAAGAGAAGGAATTATGACGTTTCATTAAAACTTTGTGTGTATACACACATGCATACGCACACACATATGACGCATTCCACCTAAAAATTTAACTCATTTGGAATTTTTAAAATCATAAAAACTTGTTAGTGCACATATTTATATAAAATTGAGTATCAAAGAATAAATATATGTCTGAAAAAAAATTTCTGATTGAAAATGGATAAATCAGAATTTTCTACTTAAATTTATTATAATTCTAGTTGAGGTAATCGGAATTCTGATTGATATAATATTTTCGATAAAATCTAGAATTCTTATTTTTACCAAAATAATTATATCAATTAGAATTCTAGTTATCTCAAATAGAATTCTAGTAGATTCAATAAAAAAAATTCTGATTCGTCCGTTTTCCCTTAGAATTACTATTTAATCCAATTACACCATTTTACTCAGTATTGTCCAAGATTAATTAATTAATTACACATGAATGCAGTTAATAATATAACAAGCATAATTTTCAGATAATTAAACTTAATAATATAAAGATCATTGAAAGAAAAATATCAATCATCGTAATTTCTTTGAATGAGAGAGAAGGGGGGAGGGAGAGGGAGGGACAGAGAAATGCAATTTATTTTTTATCATATATGATCTATTGCTATATAATAACACTATTTTTTTTCGCATGTAGATTTTTTATGATTCTCTACATACTTCATAGCTGAAAACTATAGAAAAATAAAAGTACTCGCTTTGTTGGAACAGAAATGCATACACTTCGTTGAAAGCTTGACGAGTCTTTGCGCAATAGTCCTCGGGAATATTAAAACAGACGGTGAGTTTCGATGAGAGTGCCTTTTCTTACGGTTTAACTTTTAAGTGACCAAACTTTCTTCACGAGCAAAATTTAATTTCTTATCCCCATTCACTTATCATCGCGATGATATTCGAAAGAACGGATGATGTGATTAAGCCGGTCCTTTTATTGTATCTATTCAAAATGATAATTACAATTTTCTAAGACACTCGGTGTGATGTTCTCTTACAATTAAAAATTCAGCAATGCAAAATTCAACAACATGATTAATCTAAATTATATAAAAAATAATATTTCAAATGCACAAATTTATCTTTATGCAAATTCGTATCATTTCGTAATTTTATATTTATAACATCTGCAATACGTAGCGTAAGCTACGCTTCGCTTAAGCTTAAATTCAAAGTTTAATAATATCGCGCGCAAGAGATGACTCGTTAATTCTACTTTCAAGGTAAAAAAGTTAGTCGCGCGAGAAAAAATGCATAGGGCTGAAATGTCAGAAAGGTGCCTCTAAGATAATATTATTTCTGAAGAATTTCCGAGAAGATCTTGAATATAAGAAGATCCTGGATCGCTCCGCGTTCCGCGGAATCCTTTTATTTTCTGTTCGAAGTCTTTCCTGGAAAATCGCCGAAGACTCTCGAAGTCTCACACTCTGACGCCAGCACCGCGTGAACGAGAGGCGGTGCCTGGGAATCTGCTTTGCGTGCGCTGGCAACGGAGGAAGTGCCCGAAACTCTCACCGGGAAACTTTCTGTATTCCTCTGCAACTTTTCTTACGTTTCGACACGGGTCAGTGGCTTTCGGCGTTCCGCAGGCAAGGAAATAGACGGATCCTCTCGTTCACTCTTTCCGTTCCAGGATCGCGGTAAAGTTGGTCAGGCATACTGTACGAAGCACTTCATGATGCAAAAAATCCGACACGAATGATTATCAAAGTTATCGAGATGAGCTTCCAATGAGCGTATTTTTCCGAAAGTTAAATTACTCTAGAAAAATTTTAAACAACGCATTAAATTCGAGCCGCAAAAATGAAATCCTGTCTATATAAAATTGTTTCTATTTATATATATATATATATATATATATATCTATATATATATATATATATATATATATATTCGTCNTAGAATATAATAAATTATTGATAATAGAAATATAAGAATTATTTTATATATCTTTTAGTAAAGGAATATAGGTAATTTAGTAT
>NW_012130076.1:808338-821881 GCF_000143395.1 Atta cephalotes
TATTATATATATAATTAATTCGTCAATTTTGGAAAGATAATATAAAAATTATTTTGGATAAATGAAAATATAAAGAATAATTTTTTCATTATCTCTTTGTAAAAGGAATATGGAAATTTGATTGAATGGAAATTTGTAATTTTATTCTTTTTATTCAGAGAAGAATACATATCTAAGTAGCAACTATATAGATGACAACAAATTTTATATTATATAGAATTAATGTACATAATTAAAAATTATTGCATAGTTATTCGAACTATAAAATATAATTTATTGAACTACGTACATTAATTACATAACGTAAAACTTAAATAGCGGATTCTATATAATTGTTATTATTATCAATTTTTTAAGATTAGAATGTTTTTCAATTTATTGAAAAGATCATGATACTAGAAATATAATTTTTCATGTAAAAATAAGTAGATGCAAAATATAATTTACATACACAATACACAGAAGATTTTTAGTTTTCAAGCCAATTCAAGGATTTAGACAAACATGAGGAGACATAATAATGTCTCCTGTTAAGAGCATAAATAATACTTTAAAAGCTATTTAAATATACTGAAAAAAAATCTCACATAATAAATTACTAAATAAAAAAACATTCTTCCTTTTAAAAAAAGACAATAAAAAAGATTTTTAGTTCTTAAATCAATTCAATAAGAAATGTATAGAGAAATAAATAATACCTTAAAAGCTCTATAATATTTATCTTTAAATATGAAAAAAATCTTTCATTATAAATTATTAAGTACAAATTAAAAAATATCTTTCATGTAAAAGAAAATAATAAAAATTATATATGTTATAGGAAACACACGATATTGAGATCACTCAATTGTTTAAATGAAATATAGTGTAGTCAATAAAAAGACAGTTCGGACACTCCGTATATCGAGTATCGATTTATCATTTATCACCATTATTGCCAACTTTGTTTGCGAAGGTATCCTGGGTCAGGCACAGGGACATCCACATCCTGACGGCGGGAGCGTACACGTACACAAGTGACCAACGATTTCAAGCACTACACAGACAAAATACGGGCCATGGCAACGAATGGTCCGACTGGACCCTCTGCATAAAGTGGGCACAGGAGCGTGACCAGGGAATCTACGAATGTCAGATTTCCACCATACCTATCAAATCGTATCAGTTTCACTTGAACGTCGTTGGTAAGTTCCATATATGTATCGTTAAATCTAATCTCACTCATCGTATTGCGTGCGTTCTACCATTCGATGAAATTCCCAAAAACACTTCTGGTGCGCGTTTCAGCCTCAATCCGTAATATTGGTCCGCGTAATAACGAAGCGGCATGCTCGCTTTTAACTTAAAAAAAAAAATCCATTTCTGCTCGCAACGAGAATTATGATTAATAAAAGAATAGAGAAAAAGAATAAATTGACAGAATAAACATAAAAAATAAACGTTAAAAAATAGACATTATTTGTGACCAAAAATTGATCGATATACTAGAATGTGTAAATTATATATTACAATATAACTCTAGCTTTTATTCATTAAAATATCCAGAAGTTATGAATCAGTAAATTTAACGAAGAAAGGTTACACTTGATGAAAATTCACTTTAACGATAATCTCGGGGCTAAATTTAACTAGAAAAGGCAAACGTCGACAGTGTCATCCTCATTATTTCAATTACCCTGACATACAACTACTTACATAGTATTTATTATGAAATTTCACATCTCATTATTTCTCACGAATCACGAGGGCTTTAAAGATACCTTGTTCTTCTCGTTCGCTAAATATACTGTTCCCAAAAAGCTGTCATGTAAAGATCTTTGAATTTATCCAAGTCGAGATGAATGATCAAGAGGGAATGGGATCGAGCAACATAGAGGCACGGAAGAATGAGGGGAATGGAAGGAAAGGGGTAAGGAAGACGAAAGAAAATTCTTCTTTATCACAGTACCTACAGCGACGATACTGGGCGGCCCTGAGTTGTACGTCGGTGCAGGCAGCACGATAAACCTGACGTGTGCCATACGCTTCAGCTCGGAGCCACCAGCCTACATCTTCTGGTACTACAATGAGAACGTCCTGAGCTACGACAGTCCCAGGGGCGGCGTCTCCGTGATAACCGAGAAGGGTGGCGACGTCACCACCTCCTGGCTTCTCATTCAAACGGCGCAACCCTCGGACTCCGGGGAGTACAGCTGCAAACCCAGTAACGCCAATACGGCGTCCATCAGGGTTCATGTCCTAAATGGTGAGTCTTTGCTCTTACGAATACGTCGGCTTCGTCTTCATCGATGCATTTTACGAGCGACATGAGACAACGATATGTCATATATTTTCAGTAAAGATTCTGCTCGTCATTTCTTCATCAACTGAAGGTTTAATTAAAACTTTTACTTTTCGTATATTTAAAACGGCGAACATTTTTGTCATTTCTTTAAATGAATTGACCGATCGCTGGAATTAATTACATATATACAAAAAGAACTTTGCTGAATATCTAAAAAATTTAGGTAAATACAGATCTGAAAATAATTTTGCTAGACTATCAAAATAATTTTGTAGGAAACTCAAGCATAATGAGCAATGCAGCAAAAAGTTTTAACATTCTAACAACCAGCTTGAGCGTTCTACATAATTATTTTGATGACTCCAACAAAGTTTTCAGATGTATATCTAGCTAAAGAACTTCACACTAATTATATGTAAAACTGAGTCCCGGTGAAACAAATTAGTTTTCACATGTAATGTAATTTATAAATACGTGATAAACAAAAGAGTTACATAAGCATAAGGCTCAATAATGAACAATTTGTAAAGTGTTGTCAAAAATTTGTGTTTATAGATCACTTTTGATACTTCATAGCTCAAAAATGATCTATTATTGAACTTTATGTCTACAACATCTTTTGTTCGTCACACATTATAAGCTAAATTATAGGTATGTGAAAACTAATTCATCTCCTCAAGACCCAATTTTTCATATAATTAGTATGAGATCTTTTTTAGGTATTTCAAAATGATTCTTTCTGTGTACATATATCGTGCATTAAATCTGCGTTGATTAACGAATTTACGTAGATTTTAATTACATTGCTAGAAAGCAATTCGTAATGATGGAAGATTTCCATACCTTTTCATACCGGGCGAACTGTTCCAAATTAGCATCAAAAGTTTAAAGTAATTTCAATTACCAAGTAATAAAAATGTCTAGCTAAATTCTCATTCGCTCTCGACTTTATGGAATTAATATAATTCTGTTCTTCGCGCGACGATTAAGTATCGTGTCGTTTCTAGGCGCCAGAATTCCGAATCGACCTGGCCAATCCGCAAGTTGCAATTTCCGCTCCGAAATGAATTCCCAAAGCGTACCGGCTGTCATCGGATCTTGCTTTGTAGCGTGTGAAATTATTTTATTAGCAATCGCTGTTCCCGCTCAGAAGAGCTTGATGACGTTAACTATTCACATAGTCAGCTCGTAAACTCGAGCCGTTCACGTACACGATCGTTAAAATTATTCAGGTCTGATAGTGAATCGGAAAAGTTTTGTATACACCGAAATGCGCGTATAGTTCCGCTGTTCGCGATCCAAACTAACAATCGAATTTGTAAAAGGAAATATGAGGATATGATAAACAGCACCTTGCGCTAAAGATCTATATATTAGAAAGAACTTTGCTAAAATATTTGAAAAGTTAGATACAGTTCTAAATAATTTTGTTAAACCATCAAAATAATTATAAGATATATTCAAGCTGACACACAGAAAATATACAGTGTTCAAATAATAATTATTCGTTTCAACTATTTTAATATCATAATTCATAATATATCTGTAAATTAAATCCATTATAAGTTTATCATAAATATTAAATTCATTCAAAATATATTCATAATATATATTCTGAACTTAATAAGTTTAATACTTCTATCAATATTATTGAATAAAATCAAGTTCGATTAACTTATAGATATAAAGTCGAATCTTAAATAAAATTTTACAATATTCTTAAAAAAAGTTTTTTTAAATTTGTAATAAGGGTATTTTACGACAATTTAAGACTACTATAAAAAAAAATATGCTTTGTTAAAGATAACAATTAAAAAGAACTGAGTAATCACTTTTCTTAGCAATAGAACGATATTTTTCGAATTTTTTATAATATTACTCGTCATATTTAAGTGCATATAATTATTTAAGTTCATATAATTATTTTAATAATTCAACAAAATTATTTTTAAATGTACTGCATTTAGCTAAATTTTTTAATACTTCTATAAAAGCATTCTTTTCTGTGTATGTATTAATTGCAACAGTCAGTCCGTTGTTCAAATATATATAATAAATATAAAAATTTTTTGTAGTATTATTCATTATGCTTGAGCATCCTACATAATTATTTTAATAGTTCAACAAAATAATTTTTTTAGATTTGTATCTAGCTTTTTAAATACATTTTTAAATACGACAAAACTATTTTTTCCATGTATTCTGCCACATTTTCTTATCTTAGCGGTTTTTTCTTTCCTGATTCTTATGGCTAATTCTTAATTTTTATCATTTTAAAGGTTTTCGGCCTCGTGTACCTGCCTCGTGTATTCGTTGTAATCAGAAAATATCGGTTTAGTCTATGCTCGCAGCTGTCCCTTCCCAGCTTTCGGCCGCATTCGAAACTTGCCGCTCTATCAAACTCTTAGCAATTATGCGGTCGCAAAGTTCGCGCGCGTATATATATATATATATATATATATAAATATATATGCATTGTATATAAACGCCCGCGTTAACAGGGCGCGAATACGAGGTACTGATTCCGCATAATAAGACTCTTCGTCATCCACGACGAACGAAAGTGCTGACGGAGTTCGCGAATGCTTCAATAACCCGGCTTGAATAATTTATTAATGAAGCGCATGCGAGAGACATTGAATTATGCTCGTTATTACGACTTGTTTTTCGCGACAACATCGCGCGAGCACGGATCAAATTTTCCTCGGTATTTTCGTGGATATTCCTATTATACATCTCGTTTAGTGGAATATATGAATTGCGAAATAGAGCGCGAAAATAATCCGGATATATATTGTGTCATGTATAACAAGCGACCATTTTCAAAACGTTATAAAAGTGTAATAGTATATTTTTATTTAAATTATACAATCTCAACTCTTCGGATATATTTCAACGTGAAGAGATATCATTATTCAATGAATTTACTTGTTAATGGAATTAACAAACCTGTCATTGAAAATTTATAAACTTCTGCTACTCTCTATTAAAAATATATATTGTACATGACAGAAAAATATTGTTATTATTTAAAAACTGTGATTCATAACTGATAGTTCATTGAGCATACAAAGAGATTAGTTTGTACATAATAATAAGAAAGAAGAATAGTTAATTTATTATTTTAAATATTTTTTAAATACGTTATTTTTAGATTATAATATAGATATAATATAGATTATAATATAGATTATAATATAGATTATAATATAAATATAATATTTCTAGATAGATATAATATTATAATATAGATATAATATTTCTAGAAAACTTTATATTTTTTATTTGATTATTTATTTATTTAGCAGAATTTAAAAATAAAAAGTATAATTCAAGTTTAGTATATTATATTTACGTAGAATAATAATGTTTTGTTTTTTAATAATGCCAGACTTCAATCAATTTAATTTATTAAATTCCAATTATGGCTATTTGACCTTTCGTTTTAAATTTTAATTCTTACGTTTTGATATTTTCACTAAATCTGCATTAAGCATACGAGTTGTGCATGAATCGCGAAAATTAACTATTTATAAAAATAAAAATTAAGTTTTGTTGTTAACTTTTTAAAATAAATCAAATAAATAAATCAAATAAATAAAAAATGTCTATATGAGTTTCCGCGATTGTTAGTACAATACATAAATAATGTATTTGTAAGGCGACAAAATATAATTTGCAAATAATTATAGACAGAATATATTTGTTAAATTGTAACAAAATTAGTTGCAAACATTTTGATTCTGGATTGAATCTTCTCTAACATTAACAGTATAGAAGTACAAACTCAGTAATAATTTCAACAATCACGGTAGCTCATATAAATATTTTACTTCTTATTTTTATGTTTATTTTGTAACTAATTAAATTGTTTATTATTTTATTCGCGTCAATTATCGCGCTGTATTCATCTCGCTGCTTTTTTATGTTTTAATATCGTGAGTATATAACTTGTTAATGAATTATATACAGTAGAATAACTCAATGTTCAATTTCCGTTATGTTTTGTCGTTCTCAATAATTCAATTACTTTCTTCGAAATATTAGCTGGGAATCCATTGCAGCAATATCGATTAACATGTCTATAATAAAAAAAAAACCTACGATGAGCCGAATAAAATAGTCTGTAAGTACGCGCTCTTAAAATTTTACCATCGAAATCCCGATCTGTCCGTAGAATACGACACCTTAAAAGCTCGCAAAAATTTACAGCTGCCCGCTTGATACCGCCTGAACGGGGCGGAAATTACTCTTCGATTCGCACACGCGTAGAATGGGTGCGCTCGCCTTGGCTGGCGCGACCGATATTCCGCATCGAAAGAAATATATAGGTCCTCCACTTCATGAAAACTTTGCCATTAGCCGCGTATCTCGGAATAATCCTTCGGAGTTCCAGTTACAACGCGTTAAAAACAATTTCAAAAAGTTCGCCTCTATATTCCACCATTTCAGCAAGAGCCGTCGAAAAATCCTTGTGAAATTCATCGCTGTAAGAAATGCGGATAGCGGACAAACAAACGGAGAGATGGACGAAAGTTTCGCGTGGGCACGAAACTTAGAGAATTTACGAGAGCCAGAAAATTCCGCGGACATTACAGGCGGTGGAGACGTCCGGAAATTGTACTTCGATTCGTTTTACGAAGTGACCGATATCCGATAGAATGTCGGATAGAGAGGACGCGCCTAATACGCCGCTTCAGTCTGCTTCAAACTTTTACAATGGGCGAAATCGTCGCGATCAACATTCCCGGCGTGGCGATCGCACGGCCCGGCGGTCCGGCAAATTGCGTGCCGGAAAACAGGATCATTTATCCGAATGTATCGTTCGCAGTTGACATTCATTAAAAAGTTTAGCTGACGCATTCCGCGACGCGAAACGAACGCGCTCACAAGCGAGCGAGTGATTCAATTAATTTCACCAGTCACACCAACGAAGAAACTTTCTTCGCACGATACATGTCACTAGTATTTCAATAACTTTCCATGTGAAAATATCCATAGTGGTACCAGCACGCGCTGCCTAGTAAGCTCTCGTTATCCAGATCATGCCCGGGAACTCCGAGCCGCTTCAACCCTCTCTCTCTCCACCATCCCCGTTTTTGCTTTTCCGGTTCACGTGAAGTAAATTATATTCACTGAATGAGACTTGATAGATTGATGGATGGTTTATTTATTCTCGCGGCATAAATCCCGAAGAACCTTTCGTAATAATGGTTTTACCACGTAACAGAAGCAGGAGTGACGTAATAAAAATGTATAGCTGATTAGTCGAGTTATAGTCAGAAAGATAATATAACACCTGTCATGATGGAAAACGAAGGAAAAAATAGAGAAATATTATATTCTTTAATCTAATCTTTATCTCTTTTTTTTCTTTTCGATAAGTGCGAATTATCGTATAAGAAAAGAACAATTTTACTGAAGTCTAAAAATTTCTAAAATCTAAAAATTTAGTTGTAATAGATGCAGGACTCAAAATAATTTTGTTAAACCATTAAAATAATTACGTAGAAATCTCAAGCATCATGAGGAAGTACAAAAAGTTCTGATATTTTCAACCAATTTGGGAGTCCTACAGAATTATTTCGAAGGTTCAACAAAGTTATTTTCAGATGTCTAACTAAAGGACTTCATATTAATTACATGAAAAATTGAGTCGCGATGAAATGAATTATTAGTCTTCACAATGTGATGACCAAAGAACATCATAGACATGAGATTCAATAAGATAGTTTTTAAATTATGGTGTATCAAAGATGCTCTGTGAATACAAATATAATATATAATATATTGTAATAAACAAAAGATATAAGGCTCAATAATTTTATGAATAATTTTAAAACCATACAATAGTTTCTTAACGATGTAAAATTTATGCTCACAGAACACAAATTTCATTTTTTATTATTGAGTCTTGTATCTATGACATCCTTTGTTCACCATACTATATAAACTCTATATATATATATATATATATATATAATTTATGAAACTATCTCACTACAGCTATGCAGTTACATTATATGAAAACTAAAGCCTGCGGTGCAAGTTTGCGATGTTTGTTTTCCTGCTAGATTACTAGCGTTTTAGTAAATTATTATAATTCCACACAGAACGTAGTATTTCTAGTAATTTACTAAAACGCAATCCAACAAGAAAACAAGCATTGCAAACTTAACTCACTATAGCTATGCAGCTATATTATGTATGAAAACTAACTTCACCGGGATGCAATTTTCTATATGATTAGTGCGGAGTTCTTTTTAGGTATTTTCATAAAACCTTTCCATGTAGAAATGTTAAAATGAGATTTCAGCGCTAAAACACCGCTGCCTTAACCAGAATGTCTTTGTATTACAGGCGAGCGACCAGAAGCGATGCAGACGGGGACCGCGGGGCCGATATTGTCCTCGAGTTGTCTATTGGTATCCCTCATCATTTTGTACATATCCTCGGTGTAAACGAAAATGAAAACAGCGTCAACGGCCGAAGTGGTACGTTCTCTCTGTCTACGCGAACGCGTTTTCACGTGCGTCCAGCAGACGTGATCGCGGGACAATCGCAATTTATACGGGACATAAAAAGATTTCGTGAATGGACTGAGATAGAATGTGTTCAGTTGGCGCATTGCGCATAATTCACGATGCTTTTACCAGAGAAGGAAAAACTGCCAATCAAGGAAAAAATAGCGAATTCCTCTTGTAAGTAGCAGCCCTCGGTTAATTGATTATTACTCCTTACAAAAGGCATCGTGAATTATAATTTATTAGCGAATACGCCAGATTATGTGGTACGTATTATATAACCAGAAAGTGCAAGACACATGACGTTCACGAATACATGCTCCTATAAATCTGATCCTCCTGTTCCCTGACATTGAATGGGACGATGGTATTGAGTTGTTGCTCATCAATCCTATTAAGAAAATGAAGAACACTTATTTCGTTCGTCACTGATTATTAACCTCGCGCTGATCTGCATCGGAATTTAAGACGAAAAACTTGATAATGCGCGTACTTTCGATCGCGATGAAATCGCACACGTTCCCGACACGAACGCAATCGCGTTCGGTGAAGGAGAGTTGTATTTTTCGGTAAAGAAGGTACTTAATTAAGCAAACGTCGATGCTAATGCCGGAAACGCGGGTGCTTCGCGGTAGATCTGGTGCACGAAATCCGCCCTTCTTCGCCCACAAATGGAGAAGACCGTCACCGAGAGGTCGCGGGTCTCCCCTTTTCATCCCCCCACGATAATCCAGGTAATCCGCATCACGAGAAACCGATTTACGAGAAGCGTTAAGGCGAGGAGCGATTGCCTTACGGTTTACGCTTTACGAGCAGTCGAATCATGGGAATGCAAGCTACGTGGATGGGATTCAATGGAAAATAAAACGTGACTGGAGTGCTCGATCCGGCAATTTTCCGTATTTCATAAAATTGCCAGCGTGATAATCGGCTGCGCGCTACTCACATACTCTCCGAGATGCTATCTTCAATCCTGGCGACGTTTCTCGCGATAAATTTCACCGCGATTTGCCGAGTTGGCAACTCGTTCTCTCTCTCTCCGTGATTAGTTTTATATTGCGTTTGGAAATACCTCGAATTTTGACACTTCTCCGAAATCGTGTATTTCAATGTTATAAATCGCATACCATTTTATAGGATTTTGTACTGTAGATTTGTGTGTGATTTGAGAATTGATCGGTTTTATAATTCTTTTTTATAATATTCCGCTTTATATCCGCAAATTCTTACATTCTGATTTCTCTTCTTTTCTAATAGCGCTGTATGATTTCACAGATTTATGTATCAAATAATTGAATAAGTATTTTACTTTTTGTTCTCTATATAATATTTTGGACATATGCTGTTTATCCAATTTAAATTATGGTTTAAAGCAGGCCTATCCAGTTTGAGCTCCGGATTCAGTATGAATAAGAATTCAGGGACCCTAAAGTGTTGATAAGCGTCACTTAGATACAATCAACACTTTACAGTCTCCGAAATCTTAATCACACTGAATTTTTTTGCGTCAATGGCTTTGCGTTTTAGTTCAAATTAGACAGGCCTGGTTTAAAGTCTTTCACTTCTTACCATGTTTTATTATCGTATTATATTTTAATTTACTTTTTACCAAATTGGTGAAGCGTAAATAAAATCGAAACATTTTCGTGTTTTTTCAAAGAATTTAATTTATTAATTATTTCGTAACATTTACTATTGTTCATTTTTGGCTATTATCCTTTTTATTTTTTTTGTTTTTTGTCAAAAACAAAATACTTTAACATTTATTCAAAAAATATATATTTATCGTCACTAAATTAAAAAATTTTAAATTAAACTGGAAGTATTATTTATTTTTACCATAGCATTTTTTCATAACAAAATGTTAAAATTGATATTAATGACTTTACGTAAATTTTGACGTATACAAGATCGAACGAAATATTGATTTTATGTTGTTCGCTTTGTAAATACGTAGTCACTCTCAAATCAATTATATCAATTATAATTATTGATCGAATACACGCATTAGATAGTACTAAGCAATTAATTTGCAGTTATAACGTAAATGTTATATTAAATACATTTCTATATATAGAAATTTCAGAAAATATTCAGTTTAAATTGATATATTAAAGTATGAGTTTTAAGACAGAATGCATTCACATATCGTGAAAAATGCATCAAAATTTGTGTTCATTCGATTCATGATTGAATTATAACGGCATCGAAATTCAATAATTGAATGCAATCAGCATAAACTAATTGTAAGCTTAAGTAGTCTATTGTTACGCACTTGGATTATGGCCTAATTTTCTATCGTTCACGATTAGCCGTTAATTAACGCAGTGTTCAACAGTACAGAGGTAAATTATCGAAATACATTCTAAAACGGAATTTCCTGTTGAAAACATAAAATTAATCGATGTTAATGATTTAATATGTAAACAATACGAAACACGAAAGACATAATTTTTGCCAGTTTCTACTAAACAAATACAAGAAACATAAATTAAAATTTTTTTTATTTTTAAGCACTATTTTAAGCATTTAAGATACAGCTTAGATTAATGAGGCTTTTTTACTACTTAACTTAGTCATGTATTCATACGATCTTATGACACTGTTTATTTTATATGTCTTTAACAAATATGTTTTCTTACACACATTATTATTGTGACAAATATCACCACCAGTGATCGAATTGGTTAAGACATTCGTCACGGAATATAAGGAAACCGAAATTTGCAATCTTAGTTGAAGTGATATTTTTCACAATAATTATTTACAGCTTTTTATGATATTTATCGATATCACATATAATTTTTTGCAACTTTTTAAGATACTTATTAACACCAATAAATCACTTGCCAATTTAATATGTGATATTACTATCCCAGTTCAGTTTAGTTACGTTTCAAGACTGAAAATAATTTCGGTAGTTTGCAGAATTGATTATGTACATAAATTTATATCAAAATATTATTTAAATAAGATTCAAACTGATAAAGCTTTTTCATTACTTAGTCACATTTAAAATATTGGATAAATTTATTAACAGGATATCTATTGTCTTGCTTCCTTACAATATAAATTTTATATATTTTTATTAATAAATATAAAAAATGTTTTATGAAAAAAAAACACGTATAGAAGAAATATTTTAAGAATATTTATTTGATATGTGTATAATGTACATATATTGTGTGCATAAAAAAAAAATCAAATTTAGATGTTAGGAATTACATATATTTATCGTATTGTTATCTGATTGTTTCAATGCAACTAATATGCAAAAAATAATTAGACGTGATGATTGACGTGACACGTGATTATACACCAATGCAGAGTGATTACGAAAAAGAGGTAATAATGCTCGTAGCAAACGCGCGTGTAAAAGTTAATTTTACAATTGCAAATAAATACGAATAAAATGGTTGGATGATTGAATCGGAGCTCACGGCAATTTAATACAATAATCGCCAGTGATTATTGCGAACCGCGCATAAATAATCATTCTGTCAATATAAATGAGCGCTTTAAATTTTGACCATTGATTAGACCAGAAGAATCATATACATTACACAATTATTTTTCTCGATGTATTTTTACCTTCAATTCACAATCAGTTCTGCCTATTAGTTTCGTATTCAATAATTGCCACATTGTATTTTGTATCTAGGAAAACAAAACAAAACAATACACGAAAATGCGCACATACATATATATTAAAAAGTTTGTTAGAAGAACGCAATTCCACTACCATTATTTACTTTTTTAATTTGTGCTAGATGCAATAATTAAATGCTGCTTGCATAATGATATTTCATTAATACGTTGTTATTCTTGTAATAGCTATCTTATTACGTAACATTCTTGACGATTCGGGCTGGATTACCAAGGAGATCGCAAAAAATGATATCTTTTTATATTTCGACTTTAATTACACGCTTAAGCAACACTGCGTAAATTGTTGCTTTAATTAAATTCACAGAGGGAAGATTATACGAGAGATTCACGAGATCAGCGCACGGAAACGGAGCAATGATATCAATGTAACGGTATCGGCGGTAGTTTTCACGTATTGTTTCGTTTACTAGAGAGTGGTTGATCAAACGTCGAGCACTCCTGTCGTCATTTGTCCCATCTAACGATTATATCGTTGAACTAACGGTAGAATCGAGATAGTGATACGGACAAACAGAGCGCGATAGGCAGAGATAGAAAGACGGACGCACGGAGAGAGATTTCACTGTGAGCAAAATATAGACCACACACAGATACACACACAAATACACATATGGACACAAATCAACATGACGCGCGTGTTAACGCGTTTGTTGGACACATGTTGAATTCACCGATCTGTGAAATACAAACACACCGACGACATCTCAGGCACACGCTTCCTATGCAGCTACATACGGATTACGTCTAATGACGATCTTAATCAACGACGAATACATCGATTCAACCTGTTTCGCCCGTTCAAAAGCGAGCGCCCGCGATCGCGTAATCGGCGTTAGCATTGGCGCGTACCAAACGCGAATTTGTACATAATGTCTGTATCATAATTTGCGCGATGTTACACTCACATGCCTTGCGCCTTTCCGCATGGAGGAACTTTAATGCTCGAGCCGATATCTCGTCTTCTCGCTCTTTTTGATGCATTCGCGAGGAATGTGATGTGGAAGAATCATAGATCCAAATTCATAACGAGAGAGAGAGAGAGAGAGAGAGAGAGAGAGAGAGAGAG
>NW_012130076.1:822159-836794 GCF_000143395.1 Atta cephalotes
GAGAGAGAGAGAGAATTTCACTTTCTATTTGTGTGTGTTTCGATGTGATATCCTGCCAGATAGCACTGACCAGCGACGATTGGCCTCCCTTCCTGATCGGAAAAAGCTTCGCTTCCCGCGGAAAATGCATTTTCTACCAATTTATTTTAGTTTAAGTTTTAGTTTTAGCGTAGATTGTTTTTTCGTTATAAAACGGTTCGTACAAACGTACATATTTATTATTTTGAAATGTGACTTTTAGATACAACAGAACTTTTTTTGCAAAATGTGATTTGGTATTGACAACAACATGTCACAGTTGTCAGAAATAAATTTTATTCTCTTTAAAATATATTGCTAAAAAAAGTTTAAAAGATATGTATTCTTTTTTTATATGTATTCTTTTTTATATCATTATTGAGAATTAATTGATAAGACAATCATTTGAAAGTAATATATTTTAGTATTAATTCTAAGAGAATATTATCGAAAAACCAAAATGTGTAACAAAAAATATTTTGTAGATATTTTTTAAGATTTTTAATGCAAGCATTATAAGCATTTGTATTTTGATTTTCATATATAGTTTAATTTTTTATAAAAATGTGTTTCCAGGTCTTATCTTGTCATCAATTATTTTATTATTGTTATGAAATTTAAGTTTTTCTGTAAAACTATATGTTTCAGTTATGTATTCTTTATTCAAATATTTCATAATATCTGATTTATTTTCGGCTATGCTATCGAACAAATAAGTTGCTTTCCAATTACACATCAATGAAACTGAATTTAAAGTGAGTTGAATATTTCATACTCGAATTAATGATGTCACTACTTGTGTTTATTTTGGTTATTATAAAAAGTTATTATATGAAAACACAGGTTCATAATTTCATTTTTTAAAAGTGAGTTTATGAGGCTCACAATCAGTAAAGCATCTTGATCTTGTAGTACAGATTGTAGATAAAAATTCAGTTGAAGCTCACTTGTCAGAATGCAAAAGGAATACATATTCCTAATATACGTAAGTATCAACTGAATTATGATGTCATAAATAAGAAGCGGTGTAAATGAAAAGCAACTATATATTGAAAAAGTACATATGAGTGCAATAAAGCATGTGTTGGATGAAATATACCACTCATTTACTTGTCGTGCATTTACTTTGCTAACATCGGCAGAAACGTCGAAGTCGCGAGGATAGCTAGAAAAGCCGATAAGAAAAATCATCAATTGCCCGGCCAGTGCGATCGGACAGTATCGAAAGTATCGCTTGGGTCATTCGCGCTCGACGAGACGAAGTCGCTTGTATCTTCGCGCTTCTATACGATCCTGATATATTGGCATGGTGGATGCTCCCACCTGGTCCAATAGAACTTCCCGGGGTGGCACGGATAGTCACTTGTCAGAAGCGATTTAAGTAACGCGATGAGTCGAGAGAGAAGCGATATGAAAAAAGGCAGAAACACGCATTGCCACGACCGTCCAGAAAAGTAGAATCTTAAAAAACATGCGTATATTTATATTTTCTTATCCATTTGTTAGAATTTTGTAAGAAACAGATTTTATATTACATTTTATATTACAGCTATTAAAGTTTGTTAAATTTTTATGGTTAGATTGCGAGAAAATTTTAAAGAATTTTACGAGTATTTTTAGAATGATGCGCGCGGAATAAAGTTAAGTTTTTTCTTCAACGCATACGTACGTTTTCATATTTTTTGTTACTTAATGTAAGAAAAATCTTCTCGGAAAAGTAGAATCTTCAAATTAAAACGCGTGAATACTGCTTATATTTTCTTATCTATTTGTTATTATTTTATAAGACATATATACATTTTATTGAAGATTTTATATTACAACTGTTAGTTTGTTAAATTTTTATAATTAGATTTTTACAATTAGATTACGAGTTTTCGAAGAATTTCGTTTTAGAATGATAATGCGCGTATTGAAATCGTATTGTCTTTTCTTTGTATGCTGCTTGCATAATATACACGTACGATCGCTTTCGTATTTTTCGTCGCTTAATATAAGTAATCTTTCTCTCATTCTGCTCTATTTACATAACTAAGATAACCAAACCATCTCGAAGGAAGAACTTACTACAAAGTCATGCGAACTTTCGCAATGAATACATTTATTAAACTAAGAAAAATTTCTGATTGAAAATGAACAAACCAGAAGATTCTAATCATATTAATCAGAATTATTTTGACTAGAACTGTAACATATTCAAAATTCTGAGATTTGTCTGTGATTTTCAATCAGAATTCCAATTAAAGCAATCAGACTCTTTCCAGTACACAACAATTGTAATTAACAGTATAATGTAATCTTTCGATGCATTTACAAAGCGATTTCTGATGGTGAATTCGGTCACTTGCACTACACTGAAATTAATATATATTAAAAAGGTTGCTTTATAAAGTATCTAAATGCAGGTATTTAATCAACTTTGACAATGAAATAATACATGTATATTTTCTTAAACGTGATAATATCATTATTGGGTATTTAATTCTCGACTATAGCAACGGATCATCTGAACTCCAAGAGAAAATTTTTGGGCAATTATATGATTAATAAGATTTTAAATTATAGGTAAAAAAGATTAAACCTTTCTCTATCAATCGTCTGAGAAAGAAATATTCATTTTGATTAAGCTAATATAGTTCCTCTTTATTTCTTTTGTTAGAAAATGTATGTATCTAATTCAAATATAATATGTTTGATTTAAAATATACGTACATTTTTTATCAAAAGAAATAAAATAATTTTGTAAATAGAATAATTTTTTTAATAGTATAAGATGGTTTACTTGCATTTTGTACTTTAAACAGTATAAGATGATTTAAAATTTACAATTACATAAATATAATTTTCATAGCTATAGTTGAGAGTTAATCATGTAAAATATTTGTGTTTTTACATTTAATATTTAAATGTAAAAACACAAATATTTTTGTTTTTTAATACATTTGTTAATTTAATACATTTACAGCAGCTTTTATTGTGTACTAATTTAGTGCAATGCAAATGAAGAAATGTAGATCGAATTCGCTATATGAGTTATTCGTATTTTCTTGGCATTATTTCCCTATGTCAAAAAAAAGAAGGGTCAATAAAGAGTCGAAAAAAAGAAGTCATAAAGGAATCTCGAGTCACTCGGCGTTTTGCCACATGACGACAAAAGGAGATCATAATTCCGAGAAAAGAGCGCGGGTGGAAAAGATAATATTTCGGAAGTTCTCTCGAGGGGCGAACTTGCTAAAGTCACGCTTACACGTGTGGTTCGGTGGTGGAATATACGGCTCTCAAAGACAATGAGAAGTTGGGTGAAAAATAATTGCGCGGGCGGGCGGGTACGAGCGTCGAGGCCGAAACAAAAGTTTGCAGGCATTTTTCTTTCTTTTCGGCGGAAACTGGGTGTAAGAGATAGGAAGCGCGCCGTTGAGTCGCGGAACCAAGTCCGCAATGCGTGCCGCATCGATTTTCCCGTTACCGGGCGGACGTTGGGAGGTGTATCGATGACCCTGGTTATTCCGGTTAAATAGAAGATGTTCGCAAACGCATATAACAGAAACACTTCAGTCAATCTATAGTTGATTTGTTCACAAATACGCAAAAAATATGTATAAAAAAAGAGATACAATTAAACGATGTCTAGATGATAAACAATTAACGTAGCGAAATGCAAATAAATTATTTAACCTCGTGATTTGAAATTCTACACATACTGACACGTTTCCGTGATTATCAAACCGATACGCCGCGAGTGATTCGAAAATAAAGTGAACACATTATATTATTCTAATTTCCAATTGCATTTACACGAACCAAAATAAATGTAGCCTTTGAAATTCAGTGTTAAATGTTGATATCCTATTACGATTCATTCCATTCAATCAATAGTGCTATTTATTCACGCGCCTTCTGGCTAATGGATAATGCTCGTTTGAAATCGCATTTGATCAGAAAAGCTCGTTTAAAATCACATTTGATCAGAAAAGTTCCATCTAATGAAGATTAATTGAAGGACAATAGTTTGTACACAGATTTATTCTTTATTATTATTTTATTATATATATATATATATATATATATATATATATTTAGTTGTCATAAAATTATAAATTTTAAGATACGTTAATGAATGAAGAAGATACTATTTGGCTGATTAAGTAACGTACAAATAATATTAATATTGATTCTTTATTACAATTTACAATAAATGATAAATTAACACAAGGCCTTTTATAAAATATATGTATTAAAAATGTTAATTCTGTTATACAAAAATTCTATTAAATTTAGATGACAAATTATTGGTATTCTTCTCGATGATAGCTTCAATAGCTTGTGATAATATTCCCTCTATTTCTTTACAATGTAACTTTGATTCCTTTAGGGCAATGATTAACCGGGTTATATGTTCGTGGTGGATTTGAAATCAAACACGATTTTACGCGAGCCATTACGCGGCATTCATCATCTTCCAAAATGTAACTCGGGCACAATTATTGTCCGATTCGGGCAAAATCACCGGCAACTACAATGATGCCAAGCTCGGGTCACCCACCTCTCTCTCCCTTTCTAATATTACTCCCTAATAATACGAATTATTGAAACACCCGTTTTATTACGCCGCGTATACACACGCAAGCGAAATCCCTGTCGACCGAGTGTCGTGACCGAATATCGTACCAGGCATCGCGTGGCTTTGCGCAAAAATTGATCAAATGAAAATGAAAGGAATTTAAACTGAAGTCACATCAAATAACACAGAAGAATAATGTTTAATTTTTTTCTTTAATCTTTCAATTTCTTGAAGTTATATAAGATGCCTATTTCAATCGCAATTTCTATTATTTTATAAATTATGTTTCTATATTGAAAACATAGGAATTTATTATTTTGCAGTATTCTCTCTCAAATTTGTTTACATTGCATTTTTTTATTAAATTAATAAAATCAGAAATATGTTTGTATATAAATAAAATTAATCTAAAATTAAAGAATATAATTTTATCATCTATTTTCTTTCCCGAAGCTCAATTTGCTGATAATTTCTTCAATGAATTTCTTAAAATGTCTAGGTGTCTCGAGATTTCGTTGACAAAAGGTCAATGCTGACTCAAGAATTTGTAGTGAATAGAATCCAGCGGAATTTTTTTCTGTAATGCATAAAATAGATGCGGTCACGCTCTGAATTTCTGACTCCGTAAAATAAGATGAACGCAGCATCATTGCCCGTCCGACGCCCGAATTCGGAAAGATGAAACGAATTCGAATTTCGTTCATTCCACGTGGCTGGCCGGAGTCGAGAATTGAATTCCAGGCGCGATTGAAATCCAATTCGAAGTCCGTGGTTGTCCGCGAGCCCTCTCCCACATCCTCATCCTGATCTCCAAACTCTGTGGGAAACTTCACGCCGTAGTCAATGCGATCATTTCCTTCCCTGCCTCTTCACTTTCAAACTTTTCTTGGCATTGATGAATCTCGATCTTTTTTTTCAAATACTGGAAAAACTCTCAAATTCTGGCACGATCCGATGGAGGCAGATGCTTGCTTGTATTTTCATATACAATACGCTTTATCACAAGACGGTCAAAAGAAAAATTTCAGAGCTACGAAAAGTGCAATTTTCAATTTTTTATTTTTAGGAAATAGAAACTTTTAGCAACGAAGCGTCGCTCTCGCCTCTCTCGACTCGTCCGCGGCGCTACGCTCAATTTACGCGTCGCGCATATAACTGCGGACACAAGCGCACGCGAAATTTCGCGACAGCGACAAGTGATAGGTGCCGAGAGAAATTAATCATTAACTAGATCGTGAATTAAATGTCGGCGAGAATGCGCTTCGACAACAGTGCGACGAAATTGGAACTCGACGAGCCGTAGATCCTAATCGACGATTTTGCTAAGCGCAAGCGTAAGAGATTAAGATGAAAAAAAAAGTGAACGCAGAAGAAGAAATCCGTAATCGCAGTGATATCGTTAGAATAGATAGGTATATTATTGTACATACTATGATATTACGATGTTTACTAAATAAAAATGTTGAAAGGAAGTGGAGTGGTGGCCTGCTCTTTTGGGCGGAGCTTGTAGAGCCGCATGTACATAACGTATCCTACAAAAAAATAAATGCTCCCTCTGATAAGTCTTCATCAATCTCTTCATTGACGGAATGTTAATTCTGTTTCACGATAAATACACAGTTTACCGTTTTTCATAATCTATTATAATTTACAATCCATGCCTTATTTAAAAATTTTGCTATAAACTCTTTTTCAAACATACTAATTCTCCAGAGCTGACGATTAGCACATTCAATTCATATTCTTTAAGTTACGCCTGTAAAAAAGGAAGATTAATAAGATCGTTTTTGGATCTTCTACTGATTTTAATTAAACTATTTTTTGTATTGCATAATCATTAGAGGAGTATCAAAAATAATCATTATGAGAGAAAAAAATTCTCGACTCATAAAGCTTTAATTAATTATTAATTTAGATGTATTAATTTAGATGTATCATTTTGTTTAAAAAAATTGTTTAACAGAAATCTGTAGGGAGTCCACAAAGTCTTTTTAACTCTTCCTTTGAATTGTCTTTATTCACAATGTTTAAAACAAATTCATAGTATTCATGAGTTATGTGATTTTGATTCATTGAAATGAATTGCTTTTTAATCAACATAAATTAAATAAATCCCACAAACTCAGTGTCAGTAACTGTGTTATAAATTTTGACGTCAGCTCCGGAAGATTAAACTAAGAAAACAAATATTTAAAGCATCCTTTAATGAAAAAAATTAGAAACTTTTTTCATTAGATTTACTTTTATTACATTGATATATATATATATATATATACTAATGTTTAATATATAATGATTACAAAGTGCAATACAGTATTTTTTCATTATTATTTATATTAAATTAATAATTTGAGATTTATTCAATATTCTTTTCATGTAAATATGCGACAAAGAAACGACAGAAGTTTGTTACAAAAGTGATATCGTAACACCTTTGGAGACGATTGGTTTGAGAAGTTTCCTTTGTTAGAATCTTCACCTTTGAGGACATCTTAACGCAGTCGCAGAAACGACCGGATTCTCCGAGAAATCCTTTTGCGTCTTCAGATCCACGTCTTCTTTATCCCCGACAGCTGGAAATCTTTTATCAAGAATGCTCCTCTTTCGCCAGTGATAAGTAAGGAGCTTCAAGGGACTCCGTCAAGCGGTATCTCCAACACCATTTCGCCAGGCAGCCGTACTCGAAAAACATTGGATAGCGAATTAAGGCCGTGGAAAAGTAAACGCGGACATCAAAATCCAGGTAAAGCTCCCACGCATTATTCATGTATCCGTCGTGACGCTCTTTCTTTTGACTCTTTACTTACTCGAATATACTAACAGTCAAATGCGTGGAAAGCTGATTCTTTGTACAATTGAGAGTATTAACGTCGTTCGGAATGCCCGCATCCATAAAAGGATAAAAGGACTTTATAGTGGGATCCATCGATTTTCTTCGTTCCTTCATGAAATAAAACAACTGAGTTGTACCATTAATTGCGCGAGCGAAAAAGAAAAAAATTAAAAGATAAAAAGAACAAAATCTAAATAAAAAAGATCCTCTTTAGAGAAATTTGACTATAAAACGGAAATATTTTACAATGAAGTTGAATAGTTTGCTAAATAAACGTTCAAAGAAACGTATGTCGTGTAGGCAATACGTAGAAAAGGAAATTTAATAATTCTCGAGAAGGTTAATTAATGTTATTAAAGACATTGGAGGCAGTGCAGTATTTACAAAGCTTTGTACAAATAGAGAGATCAATTATTTTTTGGCATATATATTTCTCCACTAATTCATTTAGTATACAAAGAAACAAAAGAAGGGTAAAATATAAAGTTTCTGGGAAATGTATGTGCAATTAAATCACAAAGATTCTCAGGAAATTAAATGATATAAATGTATCTCATGGGAATATATAAATAATAAAGCTCCGGGATATGAGTATCCTCCTTTGATGCAAGAAAAATTTAAATGATATGAAACACCCGTCATCTGCTAATTGAGGTCGCTCCAAGAGAAGTGTTCAAACGGCATATTGAATGCAAAATACGTTTCGCAATTCCTTTACAAACGGTTTATTTTTCCCTTTAAAGGGCAACTTATTACTTGCTTTAAATTAACTTTTGTTCAAAAAGGTTTGTCATTATTGATTTTTCAAACGTAGCAGAAATAAATCAACATTACCGATAAATAAGAAGGAAAAACGCGACGTAAAAGGTGAATAAACGTATTGCAGGAACTTTTAATATTTCGCAACAAAAAACGCTCGAACTTTTTCTCGTTTTATTAGTTCTCGTTTGTCAGGAAATTTTCCAGAGCTAATTTAGTTCTTCCGTGAAAACGAGTGACTACGTTGCGAACAAAGCGCATTTTACATACGACTGACATAATCGTTGCCCTTTTCCAGCAATTTTCACCAGCGGAATCGATATATAACTGTAAGATTATGGAAATTAAATAT
This sequence comes from Atta cephalotes, assembly GCF_000143395.1. NCBI lineage: Eukaryota > Metazoa > Arthropoda > Insecta > Hymenoptera > Formicidae > Atta > Atta cephalotes. The sequence continues at coordinate 830,683 of NW_012130076.1, forward strand.
TTAACTACTACAGTACAGTCCGCCAAGTTTTAATAACCGTGCACTGGCGTTGCTCCAAATTAAGGATAACTGGCCACTGGTGGGACATCTTCTTAAAAAGTTTTTGTCGCATTGAAAATTTCAGCGCTTGTTGCACTCCTCTTTATCAAAAAGAGAGAAAAAGAAATAAGCATACCGAATGCCGCAATTTATTCATTAAAATGTTATGAACACTTATAACAAGTAATTCATATCTACCACGAAAATTTCATAATAATTTGAATGTATAAAATTATTTAATTTATTGTCTATTATTTTATACACACGCACATATTGTACATAAATTTATTTAATTAATAAAGTAAGGTTTATAAAAATGAGTACTTTTTGCCTATTAAATTTAAATATAAGATATAAATTGTATAAACGATATCGATACAATTATCAATATAATTATCGATATTGAAAGCTTATAGAATATTAAAGATATAAAATGGAATATTATTCATTCTTTTTTCTGTTATTTATAATCTTATTTTACTCATCGTTCTATGCATCTTCTCTTAGTATTCATTAGTATTTCAGTTTACCTATCTCTGTCTTGTTGTCTTACATTTCGCAAACATCCTCAATTTCTCTCCCAATTTGCGAGAGACAGCCAAATCGGCTGCGATCAATCACTCTACATTCATCCACTTGTAGATACTCGACTCAACGAAACGCAACGCGATATCCCTTTACAGTTAATGAGCGTCTGCCCGAATCTTCCTAAGAGTGTGTCGAGTTTCAACATTTCTCAGGAAGTGATAGACATTTCTTCACAGTGAAACACCTAAGAAGCGAACTCGCGAGATGCTACGTTGTTTTGTGAATTCCGCTGGTAAAGTGCTTATGTTCCAGACATGATGGGGACACGGCAATTCGCCGAATGCGCCACAAAGGCGTGCGGCAAGTTCTGAATGTGTGGATGTAACACGAAATACAACCGCGAAAATTGTTACATAGCCAGCCAACTATGACAACAAGACAAAGCAAACGTAGAGTGGCACGTGCCTTTAGGCAATTACTTTAGAGCGTACTGCAAAACAAAAAAGATATTAAACGTAACGTGCTACTAATTGCATTAAAATAGCATTTCCATAAATTGGCCCATTTTACAATTGCTATACTAAAAAGAAGAAATTATGTCTCTGTAAGAAGTACGATATGATTCAATAAACTAGAAATTGCATATTCTTTTAATTTTTTGAAATAATTACATTTTTTATAAATATTTAAAAAATATAGGGTAATACGTATTATTAAAAAAATTTGAAAAAGATGTTTAATGAGCAATTAATTCTTTGACGTTTTAAAAATATTCACTTGATATAATTATTTGCTATAATAATATTGTCATTATAATATTTTATCATGTTATTAACTTGATATTCTAATGCTCGGTCGCTCAACTTATCGGCTCATTAACTCACCATACCAATAATCTTATTTTCAGGCAGCTCTCCGAAATTCTGCATAATTTATACAGCAAGGAAGAATTAATAAAATCAATTTTATGAAAATCAATAATAGTTGATTAGAAGAGAATAGACAAATTTATTCGATCAAACAGTAAACACAATTATTACCTTTTAATGTGTTGTGTAATGAAATAATCTGTCATAAAATATCTTATAACGACAACATGATAATAATAATGATAATAATCGCGTTAAGATTATATACATAATTATATACTAATATAATAACAATTATATAATAATAAGAATAACAATATGTTCATTTATTCATTCAACATGAATCTTTTAAGAATGTCATTAAATTAAAAATATTGTACCGGCGTAAAACTGCAGTGCTTTAATTCCTTTTTTGCTCTTGAAAGCAAAAACTTTTCTTCTCAATGAAAAAATTTTCTGAGCTTCCTCGAGTTTTTCGATTTTCTGAAAAAGCAGATTCTAATGCAGCGAATCGATTTTCCAGTACAGAGACACCCTCAACAATATGCGTTCCACTGCGGGATTATCTCCCTCCTCCCCGCTTCCTCTTTTCGAATTGATGCAAAAAAAATTTCAATTATCGTGGAGGATAGCAACATCGGAAATGCAATGTTCGATCAAGACGATAATACGCATACGTTTGATCGTAATCTTCTTCATTTAGACGATTTTATCGCTTTGCGATGCGACAGTTGAAGAACGAGGATACGCTTGTCCCAGTTTCGCAGTTAACTAAAATATCAGTCCAACGTGGTAGAAGCAACATTACTACGACGCTCCGTTTCGCGTACATGCTTCGAATATCTCGCTATTTGCGCTTCGGACTTTACGGCTCCCGTGTGAAACGGTCGGGGCTAAGAACACAAGGGAAGAAAAGAGATGGAAGGCATTGGCGCGCGGACGGTGCACGAAGAGTTAAACAGAGAGGTGGATACTAACGTCGCTGTAAAACGGCACGTTTGTACTCGCGAAGATGTATGATCGAGGGAGAGAGAAAAAGAGAGAAAAAACGGAGGAAAGAATAAAGCGAGATAGAGAGAGAATGTGGACATGCACGAGAATCGGTTAGAAAAGAGCGAAAGGGGTCGAAAAGGGAAGAGAAGAGAGGTTGGATGGGACGGGCTAGCGTTTTATAGCCCAGTCTAGATGGTCTGGAACGTGGGGAGAGAAATAAAAAGGATAGGGAAACTCTATGTCGGGACTGCGCTCATCCTAGATGCCTGTTGTGCTGATACGCTTTTTCCATTAAAATCCATTCCTAACACCCCCACGGGCAAAATGTACTCTGGGATGAGGGCGACACATACGATCCGAAGTATGTGAACGGGGGCGGGTGCTCACGCACCCGCGATAAACCTGATAGTTAACCGACCGAGATTCTCGTTCCGTCGTTGGGGAGCCGCACGATTTATCGCAACGAAGATACAGTTCGTAGAAGAGTGTCCCGATTTGGCGACGTGGGCAGAAGCGGAACATTATACGACGAGAAAATTCACCGCGATGTGATCACAAGCTGATTAGGCCGTTAGCGAGGAAACTTTAGCTCCCAAGACTTCCACTTCATTAACCCGAATGCGACGCGGCGCCGCGTTTGCATAAGTTCCCTCACGAAACTATTAAAATCATTTCACTTCTCTTTCGCGTATCCCAATGAAGAGATATAACCTATTCATTCTAAATCTTCAACGCCTTAATTGCTTTAATCATAATTTGGAGTCTCTCGAGACTGTAATACATGTGTAAGAAACTGTGATGCTTTTCTGCTTCGCATATGCGAGCACGCGTTGCAAAAAAATTGATAAGATCAGCATGTTATCTCATTTCAAGATATTTGTATAACATGATTAAATAATTTACATATTTTAACATTATTACTTTAAGTTTTATGTTACTTGAAAAATCTCATCTCGTACTTTAGCTACAATGAAAAAGCAATAAAAGAGCAAAGTCCTTAAATATTATAACGACGATCAAATTCTTTTCTCGCAAATTAATTATTTTTCAGAGTTCTTGTTACATTCTTAAAAAAGTAATACTTAACATTTTAATTCTTAAATTACAGTATATTATATCCATACAAATTTAATCTTAGTACACGATTGGCTCATTTCTTTTCGTGTCCTGTGCATTTTTTTTTTGGAAATTTTAGCATTTAGCTAAATAATGATTTCTATCCAACTTTTTTTTAATATACAACTTTACAAATGTTTTCTAAAGATGTTAAAGTATATTAAAACAAACTTAATAATTTTGAATATTTAATAAATTAATCTGGGGCACAGACGACCCGTCATGTGTAATAAAGAACTGGAAAATTATCATGTGTACTAAGGTTTAGAATAAACTGGAATATAACTATAGTTTTTTAAAATGCAAAAAAAACATACTTTTATTTTATTTTTATGTTATATAAAAATATTACATAACATTCAAACAAAACTGTTGTTTCAAATAGTAATACGTACATAAACTATTGTAAATATTGATTATTTTTTAGAATAACTACAAAAATGCATTATTTAACAATTATTGGAGAAATTGCATGGCATTTCTTCGTATAGTCACCATAATATCCGAGTTTATCTCAATATTCGTCTCTCGCAGTATGGTAATATTTAACAGTATTATTTTTATGTTTGCAAAAAGTCTCATCTCGTGTGCTTTAGCTAAATGTAAAAAAAAAATATAAAAAGGCGAAATCTTTGAATGTTATAACGGTACTTAAATTCTTTTTATCAAGAATTAATTTTACAGAGCTTTTAATTATTCTTAATGATAATATATTATTAATGCTTTGTATCTACAGCATATCCATGCGAATTTTGTTGTAATATTCGTCTCTTGCAGTTATGGTAATATTTAACAGTATTAACTTTATGTTGCTTGCAAAAAGTCTCATCTCGTGTTTTAGCTAAATATAAAAGTAAAAAGGCAAATTTGAATGTTACATAACGACGCTCAATTTTTTTTCTAGAAAATTAATGCTTTTGCAGAGCTTTTTAATACTCTTAATAGTAACATATGTAGGTACTATTAATAACACTGTAATTTTTAATCATCTGCCAGCAATGTTGCACTTTAAAGGTACATCGATTTTTTATTGTGAATTCTGATAGATAAATTTAAATCAGTAAAAAATAAGTAAAATACAATTCAACTTTTATGAAAGTAAAAATTCGTTATTAAAACTTTCATAAACACGTAAAAATTTTTTCGAATTTTTGTACAATCCAAAACAATAAAAATCTGCATTGAAGTTCGAGATTAAATTATAAGTAGCATATTATATTCACATGCATACTTTGTTTTAATATCTGTTTCTTACAGTTAAAGTAATAATTATATTTCGTATGACGTAATTATGCTATTGAATTAAAGTTGACAAAACTTGAAACCAAGCGTAAGTAGAAACAATGATTTATAACGAGTAGGTGAATCTAAACAGGACATACAAAAGCAATATCACAGAGAATAGTTTATAACCTTGCCGCACTAAACCGCTATAGCTTTCTCGTATATACCATCACTACCCGTTTCATAGATGAACGTTTACGTGTACCCTATATCTCATTCTCTACGCTTGCAGCATTACTGATAGGCTATAAATAAATAATGCTATATAAGTGATATGATAGAGATAAATGGACAAGAATGAAATAGACTCACGAAAACAGCAATCAAAGATCGATTCAAGTCGTAAAATGGCGTATGTGATTCAGATTGACTTTTTAGATTGAACCTTGACGGCCAGTTATCATCATAAACAATTATATCGGTGGCATTATTATTATTTAACATTCTTTTACCTTTTCAAAATTTCTTTATTAATTTAACAACAGTTGCAATTTATTTATTTTTTCTTAATGTACACTGAAAAAGTATATTAAATTTTAATAAATCATGTGTTTGATGCTAACTGCATCAAACTTTTACTAAATATAAAGATACAATACATTTATTTGACATAAGAACCATTAGTTTAGTCATTTTTTTTATGAATAATGAATAAATATCTATTTACTGTAAATAAATATTTAGTTAGTACTATTCAAATATTAATTAAAATTTAGTATATTTTTTTCAATGTATAAAATCTTAAGAAATTTTAGTCAATGATATATATATATATATATACTAAAAAAAAATTAAAGGAACACTTAGTCCGTTCTCAAAAATAGATAAATATTCAGAAGAATGTAACTTCAAAAATGTCATCGTCACGTCAAAAATGAAATCGTAATGAGATTTACACTCTTTTGAATATTTATCTATTTTTAAGGACGGACTAGATGATCTTTTAATTTTTGTGTAGTATACATAATACTATTCAGAAAAAAATAAGTAATTTAATAAAAAATCTAGAATCGATACTAATTTGCTTATCAGCGTCTTTTGTTGCTAATGTAAATATCATTGTGTAAAAACATACAATTTTATCTTATACTTATTGTCCCACTTAAAATATAAATAAGCCGACAAACTCGAGTCGCAGATGTAATTCAGTTACACAAGTTCGATAATTTCACTTGGTTGCAGAGCTTGGTTCACCCAAGTCTGCGAATCATAATAAAGTGACTATTTGTGATGTAAGAGAGTCTCGTATAGAGTCGCCAGCTCTCTCTCTTTCTCTCTCTCTC
>NW_012130076.1:838059-845613 GCF_000143395.1 Atta cephalotes
TCTCTCTCTCTCTCTCTCTCTCTCTCTCTCTCTCTCTCTCTCTCTCTTCTCTCTCTCTCTCTCTCTCTCTCTCTCAGAACAAAAGGTTATTAGATCCTAACGATTTCGCTGGCGGGGCCGGTTACGAGAAGCTTACAGATCCTTAGGCGATCCGGTGAAAACAAAGTTTCACCGGCAACTTCGAGGGAAGCAGATATCATCTCCTGCACATCACATCATGAGTGCTTCAAGAACATCGGAAATAATTAGAGTTCCTGGGATAGGATAATCACTCCGGGGTGATGATTTACCGAGAGGTAACAGTGCGATATTGTTTCAACAATAAGTGATTCGTCACATAGTCACAACAGCTACGAATATGTACTTTATCATCGATTATGAGACAGCCGCTCTCTCAAATTAGAGCGTTACGAATGGGATATTCGTCCGTAATGTACGGCAGTCGAACGTCTTGATCAGCTTTCGGTATAACGTATATGTACAGGCGAATATGTATGAGTAGTGCAATAGCTCCCCATGTAGTTGCAGATGGAAGCAATTTATACAGTTATTGTGCCATTGATATTTCCGAGAATCTGAGAGATAGAGAATTATACGATGCACATCATGATACTGGATGAGTTTCGCGTTTTACATATATCGGAAATGCAGCACAGTAAGCACATAGCATTATTGTAGCTTACGAGAAAATAAAGAAAATTCAATAAATCTTTCTTTACTTAAAATTGTATCTTAAATTAACTCTTCGGTGCTCCAACTATGGTATAACCTGCTTTTTTCAGTGCTTTTTTCATTGCTCATAATTTTTTATTAATTATTAATTAATTTATTAATTATTTTTTATTAATTATTTATTAATTTTTTATTAATAAAAATACATTTGTCTGGTATGTTACGTTCTTTAATATCCAACGTTCGATTAAAAAAAAAAACTTTTTTTTTTACAATATCTCTCTACTTGTTATAATTTACGGATTTGACACAATATTGACCTCAATTATTGAGATAGCCAAAAATGTAAGCTGAAATGTTTAACTTTATTCGTCCCTTCCCTCTCTAATCTTAAATTCACGAAGAATTATATAAATCTAATAAAATTTTGCTGATTTCTGTGTCTAATCCTTTTCACTTTTATATTTAGTTTTACAATATTTTCATCTTTGCGCTGATAGCTCAAAGCGGAGCCAAAATGTTCCTGATCACCACACATTGTGCTTATGTGAAGTTTTATTAAAAATACTTTATTGTAAATTATTTATGCACTAATTGCATTTTGATCCTTACAGTTTTATCTCTAATTTTTTATTATTTTTATTTATAAGTTACAAACAATCGAATTAATTGAGTATGCCATACTGTAGTGTAACACCGAAGAGTTAATTATGACCTTTTTGTTCGTAAGACAGATTAATTTATAAATATAGATTTTGTTCTAATCTTTCAGTTTGCGGGTATGATTCTCAAGTACTCCATGAAAAAAGATCAAAGCAAAGCAGATTGCTAGTTCGGAGCTATCAAGATTCCTTTGTTCTAACGTAGTTGTAAGACGTAAACCTTGCTCTATGTATTCTGGGTTTCTCTCGATAACTTCCGGCATGTCTTGCGCTGGCTGGTGACGACGTGCTGCGGAATTCCTCCTGATGACGCGCACTCGGCGACGGTTGCGTCTTCAAGTCTTGAAGTACACGCCAGAACTTTGTTTCGACGGGTCGACCGAGGAGGAGCCATAACGTCGCGTGTAAGCGAGCCACAAGAGAACGGGGGTCGTCAGGATCTAATAACCTTTTGTCGGATGGCCGGATGGAAACTCGCAGTTACACGACGTCGACGTCGTGCCATGTTACCATGTAAATGGACGTCTGAATGTCCTTGGCAGGGATAAACGAGTCTGTAGCCCGACTATATACGTAATTGACGACAAGTTCGGTGCCATCGATCCAACCGGCGAAAGCAGGTCGGATACTTTCTTTGAATCGAGAGAACTCCTGATTATCTCTCAAATTCGAGGACAATCTAATGATTGATGTATCCCATCTTTTCGTGAAATGAACTTTTTCATCCTTCACCCGCTTCTACTCACGATCGTGCGGCGTTAATGTCTCGTTTGTCTCTCGTGAAATGGACATCGCCGATAATTGTAAATATGGAACATATAGATTCTGACTTTCTTACCATAATGAATAATGAATAATTTATTCGAATTATTTAATTCTTGAGACAAATTTTTATAAGAATAAATTAAAGCATTATATTATAAAATATATTATATTATAAAATATAATATTATTAATTATTTAAAATATAATATTATTAATTATATAAAAATATATATTCATGTCTTTATGATAAAATTGAATGATTAATTTACTTTATAAAATGATGAATGTCATTTTATGTCTAAGAAAATACATCAATGTCTAAGAAAATAAAGTTAACAAACAATATATAAAGTAAAATATATCTATCAAGATAGTAGATACGCCATTCTACTTCAACTACGGCGAAATAGCCAGTTACATTAACATTTCGACGGAATCGATCTTTCACACAGGCATGTACGCACACGATCTATTTCCATTAAACGTCATGTTTCACATAATATATCCATCGTATGTGTCAATGGAAGATCTAAGCGCTGTTTCAGAATTGTCGAATCGAAACGTCGACTTCGCGAAATTATTATCTAAAGGACGTGGCACGATTGGAAAACAAAGCTTTGAAACGTTCAAATGATGCATGGCGTCGATAGATTCGCAAGCAATTTCCCATTTATTTCCTACGATTTTCTTATCTCGAAGAAGGATGAGAATATCATCACAATGAAGCTTATATAACTTACATAACTTACTTGAATCACAACATAGTAGTAATGTAAGGTACATGAAATGGGGCAAGAGTCCAAAATAACATAAATAGATTACCGTAACTTAATATTTCATGACGTTTAATTTTATTTTTAAAAAAGGTAAAAATATAGTAACTATATTTATATTTAAAAATAGAACTATATTCAAGAAATATTAAAAAATACGTTTTACTTGAAGAAAAAAAATTACATGTATGCAGAATGGCGAAAGATATTTCGTAAAATACATCGCCAAATATTATAATTAATTATATAATAATAATAATAATTATATATATTTTTTTAGATAAATCATACGGTTTATCATGACATAAGAATGTGTTGATTGAATTTGTGTTAGATAGTTTCTAATCTTCTCCCGCGAGTCGACCTGCAGTTCGAGTACCTGGTAGATCATCCCGTGCTAATCTCTACATATCCTGTAATGCGCCGTTAGAACTCAGCGAGTAAATTTCAGTCCCGGGCCAATTGTTCATGGTTGATTTGAATCGTTAATTGGGTACGCTTATCGTCTCACGTGCACATTGCCCACCTAACATTCTTGCGCGCTGGTGCATGCTACATATACACGAATAACTTAATCACGCAAATTTGATTTTCATTTTTGTTATAAAATGCTTTTTCCGTTCTACAGGCAAGCAAGGCATTTGAGCCTGTCTTATTAACAATATTACAAAACAGTTCTTTATTGAAAAAGTTTTAGTTTCATAAAAATGTTATGTTTAATCTTCTCATTAAAATTACTTTATAATTCAAAGAAGATATTAACGACAAAGATCTACATAGTTAACTTCGAGAAACATCTGCTGCTAATTACTGCTTCTCTAATCATCATCTTCAATACAAGTCAATTTTTGTTTTTACTTTCTATTCTAAATAAAAATTAAAAAAAAACTTTTTTTAAAAAATTTTCTTGCATAAAAATTTAAAATCTTTCTTTGCATTTTCCTACTAAAACTTTTAAATATAACTAATCGCATATATATTTTGATTAGCCATATAATTTATAATATAAAGTTAAATTATATACATCTCATTCTTTTATGGTTTATTCTTTTCAATATCACAACTATCTTTTATTCTGATTTTGTTATGTATTTACAAAAATGTATAAGAAATGCTAAATATAATCGTTTCAATGAACTTAATACGTTAATTACATAAAAAGTTAATTCCTTTTATCGTTTTGTAATTCTCTGCACAGAATTTTCTACGATTACTATAAAGTTTAAAAGTATCTTTCCGACAATTTCGTGGCTTAATTCTGCCGTTTTGCAGCAAAACGATCCGGCTACTAAATCGTCATAAGCGCATTGCGCGCAATCTCAATCCCTCGTTATAGCGCTTTCGTGTTTGAATTGTCGACTGTATGGAATACGTAACCGACAGCCTGTGTCGCCAATGTAGCTTTACATAGTAGTTTTGCGCTCAAGCAGGAAGGATACGGAGGGTGATGGATAGAAGCATGGCGTCCCATAGCCAACGCGGAATCACTTCCGGATAATCCAGCGTACTTGATTGGACGCCTCACTCTACAGATTGATTGTTATACAAGTAGTGTTATTGAAAGCGTGATGAAAATTTAATAGGAAATAGATCGTCAGAAATATTGGTCTTCTGAGTATAAGCACGACACTTCATATCGCGAATTTTCTTTCGCTTTAGTTTGCATTTAAAATTACAAAGTCAATTACGAGAACATTTTCATTGAAGAAAAAAATCTTATTGCATTAATTAAAATTCTCGTACATTCAACAAAAAAAAAATAAATCAGACAATGAAAAAAATACTAAATTAAAAAAAAATATTTATTTAAATAGTTCCAAACAAAAAATACTAAATTTTAAAAAATATTTATTTGAATAGTTCCAAATAAATATTTATTAAATATAAACACATATTTATTTAATACAAGAACCATTTGATTTAACTATCATTTTTTAATTTTAAGTAAATTTTAAAAAATTTTTTATTTAGAAATAAATGTTTACTAGAATAAATGTTTAATTAGAACTATTCAAAGAAATATGTATTAAGATTTAATAAATTTTTTTCGATGTAATTAAATCTATATCAAATATTTTAGCCAGAAATTCAATTATGAACTAGGATTCTGATTCGTACAATCAAAATTCATTTTGTTTATACATCTTGTTGGTACATTTTTCTCAGTGTCACTAAAGATAAAACGCGTGTTTTTCTATACAATTTCAATGAGATACAATAAATTATGTATTTGTTTATTGATCCTTATTTGTTTTAGACAGTCTTCGAGTTTATTCGAATGTGTTAACTCGTTGAATATATAATACTATTGGGAAACGTCAGAAAGAGGAAATATGAATTATTTTATTTACTTGTTCACGATGTGTCGTCACGATTTAAAACGATGAAGGTTCACGGAAGCGAAACGATACGAGACTATGGAGAAGTGATGCGAAACAGGAGGCGAACTGGAGCCGCGGATCGGACCAGAGTAGAAGTACGGGCTCTTAAATGGGCTGGGTATAACGGCGTGAGAAATAGTACTGTTTTGACAGTCGTCCGTTACGCCTGCTTTTGCCATCGATATTAATTCCAATATATCGTACATATATATATCTTGCTATTTTCCGTCCCAGATTTTAGTCCTGCAATGCTAATGGTTCTGTTAATCATACTTGTGTACGTTCTTTTGTCTTCTGCACAATATGAACGATGTTCTAGAGAAACAAATATTTATATAATACATATGCCTGCACATCGTGTCTAATATAATCACAAAAATCATTTACCATCGCTGCTAATTATATTAGTTTATAAACATTGGATAATTTTTATACAAGAAAAAAAAGCATTTTTTAAACATATTTAGGGACACTGAATTCGAATTTCCCACCAGAAAAATTTCATCACACATCAAATTTTTTTTAAGATATAACATAGCAGTATTTTTTTTAAGATGTAACATAGCTTCTGATTTATGTTTCGTATTATAATTTCAATAAAACTTTACTAGATATATAAAAAACTACTAAAAACAGTCTTCATATGAATACAATTTTGAATAAAATCTTGTAAATTAATATTATCTTTCATACTCTTATCTATTATCTTTCAACTCTTATTTAAATCTCAATTAATATCGTATTTAAAATATGACTTTTTTTATATTTGCAATGTGGATTCGTGGCTGATAAATATATTTATAATATTCAATAATAATGAGAAAATTATTCTGCATTAAAACTATTGTATTCTAAATGAGTTGTGGTCATGATATGTTAACAATATCTCTCCATAATACAATCGAGGTCAAACGCGAGCTTAAGCGAGCCTAAGCATAGATTTAACGGACCTATCTCACATCTAAATCGATCCATTGGAAATGTATTGATGTATACGACTATTGATTAACTAACTACACAATGGCAATTGTGCGAACAGTTTGTATCAATCTTATGTAAATCTAAAATAATCTTTAGCTGAGTTTTTATCAGCTTTTATAAAGATCTATAAAGATAAAAAAGACATCATGACATTTTCTTAATAGATATTTTATTAAATAAATTAAAACATAAACTATAAAATAAACTATAAAATAAGTTATTCTAATAGTTAAATAATACCTTCGAGTGCTTTAGTCGAAAAATGTATTTTGCGAAAATATAGATAAATTACTGTGTTGTTGTTTTAAAAAAAAAGAGAACAAACAAAATGCACGAAGCATCACGACTGACCTCTAATCTGGCCAAATCGAATGGAAAATTTACAGTGCAATCGCGCAGAGATTTTTCTGACTAGATGAGAATTCATTTTATCTTGCATTTTTGCAAGTACAGTTATTGAAATATAATGGCATGAGAATGAAACGCAACAGCTACTAATTTGCTTACCAATCTAAGTGCATCCGCCGTTATATACGTCAGGGCTAAATGCTTTATGCATTAACAACGAGATCAGACTTGCACATGAGGCAACATCCCAGTACATACATGAAACAAACGGATTCAATGTTGCAATTACACTTACAAATTAACATTCATGCATTGCTGATGCCTTGTGTAAAAAATAAATAAATAAATTATATTAATAAATAAATTATATTAATAAATAAATTATAATAAATAAAAAATAGGAAAGATATCACCTCGTCCTTATAACAATCATAACAAAATAATTACGAATAGAATAATTAGACAATTGTCCCGGATTTCAATTTATAAATTAATAACAATTTGAATTGCTTTTCATTTCAATAAAGAGATCTTGTTATATATAAGACATAATAAAAATGCACACAAATACAAATGATTGTGATGTTCATTTAGATATGAACATCAATTACTAAATTCGAAGAATATAATTAACGCTGCACAGGTGCTTTTGCTCAAGTATCAAAAGTGGGATGATGTCTTTGCGCATCGCGACCTCGAGTGGTTTCATACAAAGTCTTTGCATATGCAGCGACAAGTTAACGAAAAAGTTGGCTTGCTCGCTCGAATGCAACGATACACCGAAGCGCGCAATGTTCGCGAGATACGTATGCGCTTGTTATAAATGTGCGCTTTACGAGACACTCTGAGCAATTATAGTCTCTCCGTGTCAGCGAGTTTTACCGTACTGGCTCCGAATTTATGGGGCTCTGCCTCATCCGTCCTCGGAATATTTTTAGCTTCATTGGTTTACGAACGACTTAACAACCCTCT
>NW_012130076.1:845633-858921 GCF_000143395.1 Atta cephalotes
ACACACACACACACACACACTACACACACACACACTACACACACACACACACACTACACACACACACACACACACACACACACACACACACACACACACACACACACACACACACACACACACACACACACACACACACACACACACACACACACACACACACACACAAAACCCTATCCAACTCTTTCCTTTCTGCAGCTTTACGCACAGGTCAAACATGCATAAAAACTATGAAAAAGCCCTCCTTTAGCTTCTAATTATATATAAAATACGAACGAACGTAGTGAATGTAAACAAAAAGCTGTAGAAGCTTTTCATTAACGATGAAACAAGTTCTTCTCGGAAATCCTCGGAAATGTGTAAAAAAAACTCTGCTTTACTTTCAAATTGTGTTGTATAGATTTGTAGAATAAATTTCGTTTTCTCAGTTCTTCTAGTTCGTTGAATAGATTATATTGTATTAAAATTATAAAAATCTAAATTACAATATATATTTTAATTACTTATACTTTCATTGCGCTAAAAAATTATTTGTATATTTTTCTCACACTTTTCATTACTCAGTTTTTAATAATAAAACGTATTCAGTCTTATGAAAATAATTTTATTAGTGTTCTCTTTAGTTTCGAAAGTTTTTTTTCATACAAGACAAATTAATGAAAACATTTCGAATGAAAGAGAAAATGCATAAATTTGTAAAACAGAAAATAAATACTTAAATACTGCCAACATTGTATGTACGATTTTATCATTAAAATAAAATTTCTATTATTTATAATCAAATTATTGTCGTTATTTTTATCTCACTTGCGAACATGCAATGTATAGGATATAGAACTTGCAATTTCGACTGTGTGAATAGCCTATGTTATATTAGTGGCAGAAATCCATACGCGAATCGCAAATACGCGTGCCTCAATACTGCGCTCACGTACGAAAATCACCAGAAACATATGTCACGGGTATAGATACGTATCGCTAACATTCCTAAAATGTTTAACGCGCCTGGGGGTAACGATATCAAAGTGCAGACCAAAATGCATGGCGCGATGCGGACGAGTTTTGAATGCATTTCAATGGACCGAATTCCGTTGGGCGCGGTCGCTCTCATGAGGCTAATTTCATTTTCAACCTGTTAAACGCGTAATTGAATACGTGCGACTCTCGAAATACCTTTCATGGCCTGATCGAACATTACAGGCCCGAAGCATTTCTTATAATGAAATTACGCGTGGAAGGGTCGTGTTTAATCGTCAAATATTTTCTGAACATGAAACCGATGACGAGCACAATACAATTATATGACTCAATCATACTCTACATGTTTACCCAATGATGTTGTATGAAATAGCAAAACAGCATCGATTAGAGAAAATACTATTTTTGCATACTTTTGCATGATTTTTGAAGGGTTTTGGAAATTATCACATGTAATTTCTCTTTATGCAATAAAATATTATGGAAAAACATATAGCAAAGATTATATAATGAATATAGTACAATAAATTTTACATTGCATTATTATTAAAAAAAATTACAATATTATTAAAAAAACATTCATCAACAAAAACAATATTTAAATTAATTATTATGCAAATAATAATTATTATTATTTTGAAAAATAATATTAGATTTAAAAAAAATTGTCACAGATATTTCTCTTCAAATCTTTGAAGATAATTATAAAATTATGGTATTACCTTTTTATTGCTTAATATGAAATATATGAACAAAATATCGCGAAAAGCAAAAGATTTATCTTCGCGATGAAGCTTCTAAATGTACACAGTATCATACTTTATGTGTATTGCAGCATGTTACAATATTTTGGCTATTTTGACCGACGCGCACATGAACGTTCATAATATTCTGGTCATACGATATGCACTAAATCGCCCTAGAGAGGACATTAATGTCCATTTCTATATGAGATACGTATAACGACGGCCAAAATGCACAACGCTTGTTTGAGTCTACGCTGTTTAATTACTTAAGGATCCAATTAAATAAAAAAGCATTTAAAAAATAGCTACTTTAAACAAAAGTTTAAAAAACATGACTATAGGATAGTGGAAACAATTACGTTAAATGCAATGCAAATTTTCATGCCATTTTTTCTATTTATAATAACCGTAATATTATTCAAATAAATATTAAATAATTAAATTTGATACGTTATTAAAAATGCATATTTATGTCGAATTTTCTGATAAAAATAATCGAACATGTACGAAGAATTGCGCGATTTTAATTAAACCACGTATTATATTGTATTTTGTACTATATCTTTGACCAAAAACTCGGTTTACTGTTTAATCAAATCAGCCGTACAATGGAAAATTGCAAAACGCTAGTGAGTCATATTGTATTTTATAACTTCTTTAACAATAAAGCGTTCACCTACTGTTCAGAGGAACAAATGAAAACTTAGCAGAACTTGGGCACATGCGTTTTTTTTATTTTACTACCAAGATACGAAACTCTAAACTGAACCATTTCCTTGGATATGATATTCTTTGCCAATATGCGCTATCGGAACCTTCGCTTATGGATACTTAATTCTGGATATTTTTCTTTATAGGAGAAATAATGTGTACTCTTAATAAAATAAACAATATTGTAAATGAATAAATAGAAGATTTAGATAATATATGACAATATATATATTATATACAATATAAAAAAAATTAAAAGATAGATTTGAAAAAAGTGAGACATTTTGTAGTATTGAGTTCAAAATATTTCGAATAAAGCTTTAATGTTAGGAGCGATGTTAATTAACATTATTCCTATCAAAAGTTAATATTTTGAACTTCAACTCTTTTAAAAAGCATTAAAAATTTACAATAATAAGAATATAAATTTATAATAATAAATATAAATATATTATATTGTATGTTCGTTTCTATATTAAATATTAAAATCGTTGGATATAATCGAAGCGTTGTTGAAACATTATTTAAAGGCACAAGCTCTGTGCAATGTGTTATCAAATTTTTTACGATAAACTCTATACATATATTATAATAAAATATTTGACGTATATATTATTTATAGCTATAATCATCAAAAGAATCGCATAACATTCGTTTAATTAATTAGAATAAAATAATAAATATAGACTTCCTTCTCAATCAATCACAACGTAATTAAATTTCTCTCCACGTATAAATCAACGAAATCCTGTCTGCTTGGTAAAACGTGATAATACAGTAGATTAACTTGCATAAATATCTTTTCGATCAAAATGAAGTACACTTTATTCTTCAAATAGACATGTCAGATTTATTATCCGATAATAGCATATTCAACGAATTAATTTTAAATACAAGGAACAGAATATTCTATAATTTATTCTGTAATATATTTTATCGAATATTTTGTGATAAGCAGCGAATTGACTGGCACGAATTTGTACTCGGCGTATAGCATAATACTATATGTATCAGTATGTACAAAGTCATTATACTATCATCGCGATACTTCAACAAACGAAGAGCCATTGTATGTTGTCATGTTATTTTCCCTCAGACAATTAACGAGATTCAGTTGCACGATTAATTTATTTCTACGATTGATTTCTACGATTAAATTAGTACGCATATTGAGACAACGAAATTATTTATCGAAACGGATATTTCATGCGATTTATTCATTTAAAGCAAGAATTGGAATTATGAGAAATGAGAAATTTATATTATTGTTTTGTTTGATATCCACGGATAAACAATTATTTCTTTAACAATATTTGAGTTTAAACATATCTCGCTTTGAATTTTTTACCGATTAAAAGATAATTTGACTTATATTATTGTAGATTGATTGAAAACGCGAAGTAATACTCATTCGATCGAATAGTAGAAATAAAATCTACAATCTCGATGAAAACCCAGAGACCTCAAAATAAAACCAATTTTTTTCGTTCTTAATCATCAATATCTCGTAAACTAATCGATTACGACAAAATAATTAATCACGCACTCGTTAAAAGCGGCAAAATCTTAGCTTTCGAACGAGATCACAATCATCCCTCTGCAATTGTTGTGTTTTACGCAAATATATTAGCGATTGTTTCAATCTTGATGAAAAACAAAGAGCGAAATTGCATCTTTTTCATCTTATTATTTAAAACAAAATTAAGTGGCACAAGATCCATCAAATGTTTCATGTGAAAAAAAATTACTCAAAACTCACAATTAATTGCATTTTTGTTAGCTATACATTAAAATAAATACTAATGTACTGTATTAGAAATAATTTTGTTAATGTATTGACTATATTAAGTTATAAAATTTATTAATTTATACATTTATATATTTATTAATTTATAGATTTATACAGTATAATTTGTTATTAATCATTGACTTGTCATAATATAAGTTAATTTTCAGCTACTCATTCTTCCATTACCATTCAAGCAACTGCGACGCTATTTCACTTCACATTACCTCTAAAAGCATGATAAATAAAGGATACTAAATATTTCTATTTAATATTATTTATTAAATTCAATAGTAAATGTGAAAAATTCAATTTTAATTTAATTTTTATGTGTTGAGAAATACTACTATTTTCTTGGCGTGTAATATAAAAATGTATTAAATAAGTATAAAGTATAAAATATTTGCTACAATGCATATTTATAAATAACAATTAGCATTTCACTCACGAAAAAAGGAATGTAAAAGTAATACAACGTGTTATCCATCTTGCTATTGTATAAATGTGTGATATATGTGAAACATCCAATGCAGTCCAGTATGTAGAGAAAAAGAAAAGCGCCGTCAATTAAAACGATGGCGGTCGGATTGATAACCATTATTGATTGCGCGCGGTTTTCATATGTGGACCTATTCTAAATGGTCCTCTGTTTTATCATCGTGATACGCGTGCACACTTCCCGAGCTGAACCGTCGTGCGATCGACTGCACATTTAGAAAGAAATAAAAAAGACTAAGTGTGGTCCCACATAAATTGTTTTCCGGAGCGTAAGTTAGCGGTTCAGCGACCTGTTCGAATTTTACGATGTAGACTACAGTGCGCAGATTACGTGCGTATATTTCACAGAGCTATTATTTCGATTCAGTAAATTACTTTCCCGTGGGGATCAATATATAGAATTGCCTCCTCCCCCATGAGAGTCACAGTAACAATTTCCACACAGGAATCATGGAAGAAAAATAATCATTGCACAGATATCTTAAACCTTGCACGTCACGCTCCATGGTATCACAACTTTAACAGTTCTTAGAGAAAACTAGTCAAAGTAAAACTTTCAAAATTCTGCTAATATATTATAAACGTTTCACTCTCACATTCTCTAAGTAAATTCTCTCAGTTCTTTAAATTACGTATCTGTAATCAGAACCTTTCTTTTTATTATGTTTCATTCTTTAATACACTTAAAATAAATTAATATAAATTTTGAATGATAAAAAAATATCTATTATTTGATTAATTGGCACTTATTATTAAATTTAAAATATTAAATAATTGTATAAATTTTTACCGATAACATTTTCTGTATTTTTCCAGTCCAATTTTCTTTCTTAAGATTAATCTTGCATTGACTCTCTATTTCCAATCCAAATATTTTTTTATTCAGCCTTTTTTATTATTCTAATTTTCCAAAAAAAGGGGAAAAATTCAAGATTACTTTCCATATCTATTACATTACCAAATAGATATTTCAGAAGGGAAAAGTTCACTCTCCTTTATTTCTGAAAAATTTGAGAATAAATTATTTCACTTATGCCAAAGAAAATCCAGATTGCAAACGGAGAGTTATTTCTGCAAAATTTAAATTAATTTCTCACGCAAAACGATTTTCCTCTTATTCTGATTTTTACGAATTTTTATTGCAAATCATACTTTTTGTATTTAAAAAAGAATATGACGTTATAACGTAAGAATTCTCCCTTAATTTCGCAATATATAGCGGGCAAACCACGAATCATGAATGCTTGGAAAGTATTGGAGTTATCGCAAGAAAGTCGGCAGAACGGCAAGCTGAGTTAGATGCGGTAGCTAGTAGCAATCGGACAGCACAAACCGACGGATAACATACGAGGTCGAAAAATTCGCGGAAAGTTATCCACTTCTTTATACTCTTATTTGCGCTCTATTCGGTCGTCGCACACGTCGTACACGATATAATTTATGAATTTAATATTCTGCTGCCAAATGTAACAGTTCCAACCAACATGTTCTGCGTTCTATCTTTAAATTCAAAAAACAAAAAATAAAACATACATTAGATATAAAATGCATTTCTAAAATTTCCAAAATTGATTAAAAAGAGTTCATTTATTAAATCAAATATAATCTATAATATTGTCTTTTTATAATATTGAATTTAAAAATTGAATATTATATAGACGGCCTAGTTTTTATGTCTGCAAAGCATCTTATAAAGCAACGAAACTTTTGAATTAGAAAGATCAGATCTCTTGTTCACCTTTTTGAAAATTATTGTCGGCCAGTTTTCGCCCATTCTAGTCAATTACCGTCCTTCACGCGACGTAATTTCGGTGCCTTAGAGAGCTTAATCTTCCGTGACGTGCTGACTTCGGCTCATTGGGAACTTACTTGGTGTCTCGAGGGTACGCTCGCATCTTTTGCCTCGACAGACAAGCCTAGCGATAACAAGAGGGACGAGGGATACCATTGCCGCCATTGCCGACCCACTCTCTAGGGTGCTATTGTTCTGCAGGAAGGTCCTTCGAATCGATAAACCATCCGAGAATGGATTCGAAACCAGAAACTTTTCATCGCTTTGGCAGAAAACGCGAACAATTTTACAAAATATCGTTAATTAATGTTACAATGTCAACGAATCAATAACAGAACGTTTATTATTAAAAGTCGAGTTTCACAAACTCGACACTGCATTTTTAACGTGTATCAGCGGCGTCCATAAAATTCCAACGGAATTTAAGCTGGATCCTTCACACTACAAAATGAATGAATGTTTCAATATGAAAATATATGGAGTTAAGTAATGAAACGCAGTTCTATGCAGCGAAATATGTTGCGCATCGCTTTCCATACTCTTCGGGCACTTCTACTCAACGACAAACTAAATTAAAACGTTTCCGTTGTCGCTTCCAATGGAGATGAAATGACAAACACAAACGCCAACGGTCCGTTGTGAAAACGAAATAAAATAAAATAACTGTTATTTGACTCGTGTCTAAAGACTCGCTGAGATCCCGATGCCGGTTTCCTGTTTCAATTTTTATTGCTTATATACCCATGCCAATAATAATGATAAATGAATGCATATGTGATGACGATGTCTTTTGTTATTTACGATGCTTTAATTTCCCGGATGTCAGCTTCTTCTCTTCCATTTCATTCCTGAATTTCAACCGCGGAGTTATAAACGCGAATTAAATTTTTGTTTGTAGGGCAATATTACAACGTAGATTACACGTGGAAACTTGAAAATTCTTACGTTTCATAAATTAGAAAACGTATAATTTCAGTTTACTCCAGTTAATTTGATAACATGACTATTATCTATATATATTATCAATAGTATAACATTTCTTGACAGATAATAAGATGCTAAAGTAAGAATATTAAAGCATCTGTCGTATTCTATATTATTATTGATTAATATTACAAGCACAGTAAGTATGAGTATAATTAGAATTTTTTATAATTCTATAATCTTATCGATTAAAAAATATCCATCATATTTCTGTAACATGTCTTAAATTATTTACGAGATAGAACGACGAAGAAAGGAATTCAACAATAGATTTCAGATTTTAAATCAACTATAAGATTTAGTCACAAACGAATACTATATAATTGGTATAATATACATTTGTTATAATATACACAAATTCTGTTTGGTAAATCAGATCTCATGGAATCGTTCCAATTTACTGTATCGCACAAGATAATTTCATTAGATACTCAATAAATCAATTATTTTACAAAAAGAAAAGGCAGTTCGCACTAAACAGAATTGAATTCATATTCTACTGTATGTTGTACAAATATATTGATATATAAGAATACGCACTCAAAGACGAGATGGACTCGATTATTTGAATCTGCTCGATCAGTAATTGTTTACGCTAGCGGGTACAGTTCTTAGAACATATAGTATTGGAAGGAACATAGTCCTATCAGCTCCGTGTATTTAGTTGTGGAAGAATAGATTGACAAGAATGAAGAAATGATGATCTTAGATTGTAATGCGCATGCTCCATATTAAAAAAGAAATTAGTAAAAATTGTAAGTGGCAATCTTAGAACACATAGTACTGTATGTTCTAAGGCTGCAGCTGACAGTTGTGTTTAATTCGGTTGCGCGCGCTTCTCTCTTTACGATCATGCGCATTGTTAACTAGGCTCATCATCTATTCTTCTCTCGTCAATCTATTCGCCTATACTTTCAAGAGACTCCTTCCAGTACTGTATGTTCTAAGATATAGTTTCGACTCAGTTCTGATCCTTCTGGAAGCACAGACAAAAGATTGAAGAGCGAAGGCGAGTAAGAAGTTCTACAGTCCAGCAGAATAATACGACGGTCCAATGCTCTATCGTCTATTTGATGGCGTGGATCATTTTTCGAACGTACCCTTGTTCCACAGTCACGTCGTTCCTTTAGCGATATCTTAGAAGATGCTTCTAAATCTACCGGAGCAAGTGATGTCTCACGTATCAAGACTCGATGATTGAATAGCTCAACGAACCAGTTTATCAGAAAGGAACTTTATAATGTATATGTCTACGAAAGCTAGCTGTAGACTTCTTATGAAATTCGATATTAGCTCGCACGGTTGACTGCCTTCTTTCTTGTGCTGACACCTGTCGTCCAGGCTAATCTACCCGCCTTCTCCCTCTATCCTTATTCCCTCTGCATGCCCCTTTTCTATTCGATATTTTTTATCCACTAATGCTCTGTAACCAAATTCGCTTCGTCTTAATCGAGTCGGTGATGCGTTGAATGGATTGGCAGCAATAATCGTCGATATCGATAAATCAGATCACATTGCGCAACCGACCGAAAAAAATTTTGCTAAAATATATTAAAATATAGCTAAGCATAGATCTGAAAATAATTTTGTTCGGCATAAAATAATTATGGACATTTAAACTGTTAGAATATTTTAATTGTTAGAATGTTAACACTTTTTACAGTATTGTCATCAACGTTTAAACATTTTGCATGATTATTTTGATAGACAAAAATTGTGTCCATATCTATAGCTAGTTAATTTTTAGATACTTTAACAAAACGTAATATTATTGAACGGGATTTAATTTTTATACGAAATTTCTTTTTTCGTGAACAGAAGAGTAAAAAAAAGGTTAATCAATGAGATATTGCATTTAAGTACTTCACGTACACGCTACAAGCGTTTTTCCATTTCGATTTCCGTTCGATTAGATACGAGAACAATCTCATCAGTGTCACTCGTCGAATCGAACAGGGCTATTCCGAGTTCGATCCATGTGGCATTGCTCGCAATGTTTCAGAGAAGTGAACAGCGAAAAAAGAAGGTGAATTCCAACAACCATGTGTGCAAAATCTATGAGAAAGAACAATTACTTTGAGAGAGAAGATACGAAAGTGAAAAAAGAAAGAGACACGAGAGACAACGAAACGATGCACGAACGAGAGATGCATGTTGCATGGTTCGTGGACGACCACAATCGCCAGTAGATAATGGTAAATTGTTTTAGCCAACTTAAAGCCGTTAAATATTGAGCTAGATAAGTTAAAATTAATGGAAGAGCCATTTCGCTCTTGGCTCGTTCATCATTCGATAATCACCTTAATATGATTTTTATATCATTTTTCGAAAAATACTGCGTTTAATTTGTGAGAATAGATTCATTATAATAAATTTAATTACGCTATGTAACGATTTGGAGAATATCTAGTATTAATACTATTAATAAATGCTTCAAATATTACGAAAATAAAAAAAACGCGTAATTAATAATATTATTATTAGTTATTCGCAATATTGTCTTGTAATTTTTTTTAATTATTTTCCTTTTATTGTTGGTCTTTTTTTAAATTGTAGACAATACTATAGTGGGATATGTAAAGTTAGCATCCTAATTTTAGTTCTCAAAAATTTTAATTAGAATTCTAGCTTTTTTTTGAAGCTATATCATAGTGAACCGAGCAGAGGATTCAATAATTTTAGTGAACATACTATAGTCCATCTTGATTCATTCTTAATGTCATTTTGCTGGAGAGAAACAGGAAATCCAATTTCATCCTTAACCCCATTAGTCCAAGGCAGCGTTTGCATGTTTTAATAGAAGCGGGGGCTATCGCAAACGCGGTTTGCATTGCGCCTTTCGCGATGACATAGCTCGAGGATAAACCGAGCGCGAATGTAAACCTGGACTAGATTCGTTTGAAGTCCGCGAGTACTAACATGGCGAATTAACGTTAACATCCAATCCGCCGAAGAGACCCGCCGGCGCTTTCGCCGTCATATTTACGTTCGTATCCGTGGCCGACTGACAAGAAACACTGCGAATGAAATGACGAGTAACGAGATTAAACTTTCTGTAGTAATGGCGGTAGCGATAGCTTTGCATTGTAAGGACAATACGAATATCAGCAGTAATAGGACGCGTAAAATAGATAGTGCACTTTTTCCAACGTTTTGAAAACCTATCCTTTCCCGTGCATTTGACTCGCATAATTTTCGTCACTTGTTTCATAATACGCTGCAACTGTTTCGCTAATGTTAGCGAATGATCTATTAAGTACCTCTTCTTGTTGAAATAAAAAATATTTATCATTACTAAAAATGTAGTTAAATTCAATACTCTGACCGTCAAACTAATTTTGTATTCGTTAAACGTATTCTCCATTCCATCCCACATTGCTGATAACTAAAATGGTATTGAATTGCTTGTGATACCACCATTGTTCGAGATTGAAAACGCATAAATGATGCAACTGTTAGTAGTATTTTTTCAGATTTTACACATTTACATAATATATTATTCAATAGAATATTATAAATATCTATCTAATCGTATTAACGTATCTATCGTATTAACATTGTTACCTCTAATGATACAATTTTACAACAATTGATACAATTTTAATTGTAAAAAAAATAAAATATCAACTTTTAGGAAATTATTGCGCAAAATTTCGAAAAATTGCATCCACGTGGAACAATAATTAAAAGTCGCAAAGGAAAATTATAATGACACTGATGTGACGCTGGTAATGGGTTAAGAACTATCATTTTTTTTCTTCGAAAACTATTGATATGTCCTCAAAAACTATTGATATTCGATTTAGAATAGGCTCGTTAAACGTATCATTCCATCTAACGTTGCTAATAATAAAGATGGCAATGGATTGCTCGCGACATCAATTGTTAATATTCCAGATTGCAGACGCATAGATAATGCAACTGTTAGTATTTTCTCAGATCTTACGTGTTTATAATCAAAACAGTAAATGTGCGAATACACAGTGTCCTATTTTAATTTATTCACGCAAATATATCTTGAAAAATATGGAAGATACGGAAAAATATTTCAGATAAACGTGGAATAAATTGGAGGGGAACGTATAGATAATTATGTTTCTTTTCTAGATGAAAATATCAAAAGATATAAAAATTTTTTGAGATATTTGTCCAAATAAATTAAAACGAGACACTGTATATATTATTTAATTAATACATAAGATCCTGTGATTCAAGTCTAGATACAGCTATAATATATTGATAACAATAAACTAAAATATTATATCAACACACTAATAGAAATATATGTATACACAGATATATATGGCTGACGTTGCAAGTTACGGTTTAGTGATATACAACAGATACTCAAGCTTCTGCAGAATTGAATCTAATTTCATGAAACCAACTCATCTCAATTTCATCATAGGAAATGAGAGTTTTTATTTGAATCATAGTATTCTTAGTATGACACCAATAATACTTAGTATGACACCAATTCTGAAGGTAAGTACTCAGTTCTTAACACAAAAACTATTTTAATTGTTATATAAACTTCTTACATCACATGAATAAAAATGTTACAGAACTTAAGTTCAATTTTAACAGTATTTACATCAAAATACTTTCGTTTACTTACTTTTCAATGTTATACTGAAAGAAAAGAAGGCTGAATATGCATTTTTAATTGGCTGCTGCAACAAAAATTGATTGCAGTCAATTAAAAATGCTATGCTATATTTTACATCTAATTTGCTGCAGTAACCAATCTTTTCTTTCAGTGTAATAATTATGCATACTCACACTTAGTAACGAACAAAAATTTATAAAGGATAGAAAGTTTTTTTATAATCAATAGCATTTGCTAATTCTCAATCTTTGCAATTATTAATATGTGCGTTGTAAATGTTTTAGATTATGCTCCTTTAGCGGAGTATAGGATATTAAAGATGAATAAACATACTCTAAGAAAATATCGAAAATTAAGCGAAGCTAATAGATTAACTCGAGTGGGTATATTATCTGGCCAAACGAGACCAATAGCAGGGTAATGTAATATTTTTTAGTAACATCCCGGAAATGTCCATTCTTTGTGCGGACACTACTAAGAAATTCGAACAGTGTAAGAGATATTTAAATATAATTATTTTCTGTATTACTTCGTAATTATTGTAAATATTGTAATCATATTCTAACATGATTATGTCTAATGATAACAACTATATAATTTTAATTATTAAAATGAAATATTTTTAGATGATTATTGCACAAAATTCCGAAAAATTGCAATTTCCGAATGGACTAAAAGTTATAAAACAGGAAGAAAGAAAAGTTGGAAAGCATAAAGAAGGAATACTAATCGCGACAAAAAGGTTTCAGCGTATTTTTAATAATAATTTAAACCTGAACGAGACAAATTTCCGCATTCTCGAGTTAGATATCATGAAAATAAAAGAGAGTAAATTTTGATTCCAATTATCACAGTCATAACCTGGACATAATACCTTGTCTTTTTAGAATTTGTGTACGTGAGACATAATATTTTTCAAGAAATAAAATGATTTCAAAAGAATTTTTATTTAAGATGCATATAAAAAAAGAATAATGTACAATTAGTTATGCGCGCACACACACACACACACACACACACACACACACACACACACACACACACACACACACACACACACACACACACACACACACACACACACACACACACACACACACACAACACTACTAACTAACTAACTAACTAACTAAACTACTAACTAACTAACGTAACTACGTACTAACTAACTAAAACTAACTTAA
>NW_012130076.1:859015-874443 GCF_000143395.1 Atta cephalotes
CACTACACACACACACACACACACACACTACTACTACACTACTACACACGACACGACACTACACAACACACACACACACACTACACACACACACACACACACACACACACACACGACGCGCACACACACACACACACACACACACACACACATACTATCAAAATTAAAACATTATTAATAATAAAATAATTGCACAATATCCTTATTTATAGCTATACTATCCTCTTATTTAACAATTAAAAATAAAAAGAAAAAAATATAATATATTAAATAATTGTATAAGAAACGCGGTATTTTTTGTTCTTAAAATTCCATTGATAAAATAATTGAATTAAATGTTTTAAATGAACAAAATACGTTTGAATGTTTTAAATAATTAGGATAAGATACATTTAGATAAAATTAAAATTTAAATGGAATTGAAAATTTAGATTAGGAATTAACAAAACGCAATTTGCAATTATTTTTACATAAATAGTAAAAAAAATTATAAATAAAGATTGGACAGTTTAATGGTACTATCTTTACCTGACAATATTTTTGTGTTCACTGTATATTTCTTATATAACAAAACGCAACATCTTCCATACGCCAAGGACTCATTGATAAGATAACATATTATGCGTTAGATACAGTGAATGCAAAAAGTACAAAGACATTTTTTATAAAAAAAAACTTATTTATAGAAAATTAATATTAATTAATAATTTTATACAACAAATACATTCTGTTGTAACACAAACAAAGCTCCGCGTGATTCTTGATTTTTTAGAAGCTAAATTTCTCGATTATATGAATACTTTTTAATTGTCCAAACAATACAATTTTTTATTATCTTATTTTTAAGATAATATATTTCTTATAATGAATGCACATTTTCTTGATATATATATCTTTAAGAAACATACTATTTTATTCTTTATGAATAAATTGTTAATTATCCAACAAGAAATAACCGTCAATTAGATGTCGAACTGACGTCAAATTGGTCGAAATTATCGATATTCAATGATTTCGTATCGATTCAACATCAATTCAATGAATCATTTCTTGCTGGATGATATTTTTTAAAATAAAATTTTTTTTTAAATATTTTCTCTGTACAAATATTTTTTGCACTCACTATACATACAATTATTATTATCAATAGTACTAACTCACATGACTTTAAACATTACAATTTTTAACTATCAATTTATATTGTATAAAGAACTACTAAAAATATTATTCTACTAAAAATATTATAAATAAGTACTGCATTTGCGCGCGTTCTATATAAACTTACAAACTTACAATAGCTTTTATATAATCTGCTATGAATATTGTTTAATATTGTACAAGCTGTCTATTACTACATTCACTCTTACGATATATGTGATAAAGTCTATTGCTAAAACTCAGTCATTTTATTAATGATCATCATGGTAATGAATATTCTACCATGTTATACTGAAAATAATGTATCTATTACTTATTGTATTAATTCTAACAATCATAAATATAAGCTTTGATGTTGAATTGCAAGATCTATAAACAAATGGAAGTATCTGTCTTCATTATCTGTGGAAAGATTCGATGTAAGAGCTGAAAACGCGATAGAATCTGACAATTATAATATAACATGCTGAAACTAACAGATTAACTACAGGTAGTTAGGGTAACTCCGGTAATATAAATACGCCGCACTAGGATTTACGTCGCAAAAGTCAGAAAAAATAGAAGGAGGGGGGGATAATTTTCCCACAACTATTCTGCTACATACCTTTATGTTATATTAGTATTGTATTATGATTTCAAGTTCTTATTATTAGTATTAATGAAATTATTATGAATCGATTTGTCACTATGTTGAGTAGCGCCATCATAAATTATAATCTACATAAAATGATTACTGTAGGACATGCAAAAGACTTAGTGGTTATTTCGTGATACATAGTAAAGCATGTTATATAACAAAATGCAAATACTTTGCTCTTGTATTTCTTTATTTAGTTTGTTGTCTTGTATATACCACCTGTTTGGGATATATAGCATTTTTAGCGGGCGAAATTTATGCCCAAAGTATACAAAGTGGGCAGATTGAATTCAGTGCACTAAATTCAATAAACGCATTATATGAAATATGTACTTCATGTCATAACACTTATAATATATGTAGAAAGATTGTAATTGTTATTTATTATTTCATATACATATTTATCATTCTTATTCCTTAATAAAACTTTATAAACGCATTTTATAAGTTATTGTGCCATTTTACGACTTATTTATATGCATTATTTGTAAATTTTTCATGAGCCCCCTTCCTTCTGTGAGTAGCGGTATATCCCACTCCTATGGGATATACGACAAAAATACAAGAATTTAAAAAAGTTCATTTTTTAATATGAAATATAAATATTTCGGATTTCCATTATTTTTTTTCATAATAGTACACAGTACAAAAGTTTTTATTGATATAGTTCGTTTACTTTAAACAGTAATAATACTTAATAAATTAAATTTTTCATGGGTACAGCGTATAATACCGAAGTTACTTTATATTATCTAAAGGAGTTCGACAGCAATTAAGGATAATATGATATTTTTTAGCAATATCTCAGAAACATTCATTCTGCTATATAGGAAGATAAATGATACTGTCTTTATATCACATTATATTTTTATATTCATTATATTTCTTATATAATAAATACATTACTCTCCGTTATTCAAGAATTTATTGATAAATAAAAATTGCAATATGTGACTGCATTGAAAGTTGGAAATACTTCGGGAAATCTACTCTAATCGTATCAAACAGACTTCAGGTTGCGCTTAACGATACATTAGATCTAAACGAGATAAATTTCTGCTTTCTTCGATTGAATAGGAATCGAATACGAAATGAGACAAATTGTTTTGCTTCAGCTATATAATCACCATGGTAAACCTGTACCATTAATTTAGTATATATATAAAAAATAAAAATATAACTAGTATGCACAATTTTAAAATTAATATATTATTAATATTATACGGTTATAAAACAAAAAACAAAGAAAATAAAATATAGTTATATATATAAAAAATATAGTTATATAAAAAATACTTTTCATTTCTGAAAGTCCTATTGATAAAAAACATTTTGCATATTGCACCTGTACAAAATGTTATGAATAACATGAATGAAAAAACGACTTTAAGCGAGGTCGCATTGTTTATTGCTGGTGATAGTGAGAATTTCCTGTGAAGTATTTTCATATATATTAAGTTGTAAACTTTCCGTAAATATCGACTAACATCGTGCGACCTACCATTAATAGATTTGTATTTGCGAAATGCGTATCAATTAATAGAGCTTAGTTGTGTTACTTTTCTGCTTATAATAGCTATATGTTTATAATAATTATTCACTAAAAATGAAGCCTTTATTTGTCATATCAATTTTGACAACCGTAACAGTAAGCTTTGGTGTTAATCTAAAAGATGAGTACGATTGGAAATACGTTGATTTTCTTTGGGAAAGTGTGAACCAAAGGGAGGATGCGATAAATTCTGGCAATTATAATCCTAATTCATGTGTTTTATACGACGTGGACAAGGCTCGAGGTAGGCTAATAATATTCAAAGTAAGCTAACTAAATTTGATGATATTTTATATCAAATATAATTATATTTCTTTTTTATTGAAACATAAATATGTTTTCTAGTAAACGTAATTTATGAACATAGTATTTAATATGGACGTCATGACAACAATATATTCAACAATATATTCAACATATTGATAAAATAATAAGAATAGTACTATTGCAATATAAAAATATATTCTCAATAAAACATATTGAATAGTAATTTGCAATTTTTGTAGATGGTAGAATATTCGTTACTTCAGTAAGGGAACAGGGAGTACCAGCTAGTCTGATGACAGTATCTGACGAAATAGGACCGGGAGGTCCACTTTTGGATCCATATCTAAGTTGGTCATGGTATAATGAAAATGATTGCAATGGCATTATAAGTGTATATCGAGTGTCTGTGAGCATTAATATTTTTTAAAACGATATATAACTATTATAAATATAATTAGTATTACTATATATTATGCACATCTACATTTTGCATTAGATCAAATGTAATCACATCTTCGTTCTGGATTGTGGCAAAATCGGAGAAAATGCCGTTTGTCCTCCGCAACTATTGATCTTTGATTTAAAAAATAATATGCTCGTTAAACGTATTCGCATTCCACCTCACATCGCTAACAACAAAAATGGCACTGGATTACTCGTAACACCACTTGCTTATGTTTCAGATTGCAAACATATAAATGATGCGACCGTTAGTGTAATGTGACTTAATTCGAAATGCAATTATTATATTAATTATATAATAGATTAATATAGAAATATGTTCACAGGTATTTATGGCTGACGTAGAAGGTTACGGTTTGGCTATTTACAACGAAAATTTTGGCTTCTGCAGAATCGAATCTAATTACATGAAACCGACTGATGCCAATTTTATGATAGAAAATCAAACTTTTTATTTGGAAGACGGGATTCTCGGTTTAACAATTATTTATAAGCGTAACTACTTACTTATTTTTGACACAAAAAACATTATTTCAATTGTTATATAAACTCATTATGTCCATATATGATATCTAAAAAATTTTAATTCATTTTTAAGTTGATATTTGAATCGTTATTTCTATTTGTTTTTACTTTCTTATCTACTTTATACATATTTACTTAACTAAGGATAAGAAAATAAAAACTTTGTCAGTAAGTAATGTCATACTGTTAAAGCTTTGCGATTATTAATATTTCCATTGCAAATATTTTAGAGTTGTACTATGCTCCCTTAGCGAGAAATGAAATATATAAAATGGATGTGTGTAATCTTCATCAAGAATGTTTAGACCTAAGTCAAAGTGAAGTTGATAAACTAACTCAACTAGCGGGTACATTATCTGGCCAAACAGGACCGATAGCATCCAAGCAATGCGCAATATTTTTTAGCAATATTCCGGAAACATCCATTTTATGCCAAGATACTGGAAAAGAATTTCATTCTACCAACACAGTAAGATATTTAAACGCATTTTCTTTTCATATATTATATTATTCGGTAACAAATTATTTCGAATATTTATATTCTATTAACATTATTTCGATTCTTGAAAGTAATTATTAGTACAATTTTAATTCTTGTAAAATCAAATATTAATTTTTAGGAGGTCATTGCGCAAAATTCCGACTTATTACAATTTGCAAGTGGAATGAAAGTTGTAAATTATGGAAAAAGTCTGATAGTTTTAACAAACAGAATTCAGAAAGTTATTACTAATACATTAAATTTAAATGAAACAAACTTCCGCATTCTCGCTATGAATATAAAAGCAATACAGAACGAAACAAACTGTTTTGCTTCATGCAGCGAAGATCATAGTAAATCTGAGCACCATATGCCTTGGCATAGTAGACCTTGGCATAGTAGATCTTGGCATGATAAACCTTGGTATAATGATAGATTTTGGTATTATTTTACTAAACGTTAACGATAAATATGATAAACATAATGAGAAAATACGATAAACTTAATAACTGAAACATATAATAAATACGATAAACATAAAAAAATGTTTTAAAGAAATATTTCTTAAAAAAAAATATAAAAAAACATATGTTCCAAGAATATAAGAATAATTCCAATTTATATGCAATGAGAATAACAATCTAAAAAGTTTGTAAAACATATTTTATTATAATCCGGACACGTCAACAATTTTTACTCTTTACTTTAATTATATAAAATTCTCATATAAATTAAAAGGATTGTAAATTGTTTAATATTCCAATAATTTCATATCATTTATAACAATTAATATATTTAAGATCATTTTCCTTTCAATTTTATACTTTTTATACTTTTTTAACGATTATATGTTGCTTAAAAGCATAAATATCTTTTATATATTTTGTATGTTTTTTTACGTATATGTATATAAATAAACATATAAATTTCCAATATCTAATATACATCTAAATCTCAGAAAATCAAGCTTATCAATTTTAATTAAATAAATAATCGTAATAGAAAATTTGTATCGAAACGTAAAGAAATTTTTTTTTTATTAATCCTTAAATATTTTAATAATATAACATAATAATCTGGTTTACCGATGATAATATAATCACGAACTTTTTATATATTTAAAAGATTCTCATATTCCTTGATGCATAAAGCATACTTTACTTTTTGTTTTTCTTTATTTTAGTTTTTATCAATTTATTTTAATATAAATCATTTTTCGATATAAAATATTTGTACATTATATTAGAATCCTTAATAAAGGAATAAATAATAAATAAAAAGTTACAGAAAGATACATTCAAATATATAAATTATTTCGTTTAAAATCAATTAGATAAATATAATAAAAATCTTGCGATTGAAAGTGTTATAATAATTAGTCTACGCTTATATTTCATAGCCACAAATAAAATTTAACTGGCCTTAATACTAAAATAAGAATTGTTGCATGGAAACGTGATGTTACTTCTAAGTTGATACCGACATTTCGTACGTTCAACATTTCTGCTGTACTTAATGGAATCGAATAAGCCATACGAGCGGACTTTGCTGTTTGCATAGATACACGACGCAACGTCGAGGCATGCTGCCGCCGTTGACATAAATCCAGATTCGTATGTTGCTACGCTGTAAATCCTCCAAGTGTGTATGCACTCTGCGTAGATCACGTAACATGTCTGCCATTCGCTAAATTACCACTTATACTCGAAAATTAGTCTTCGTCATTTCGAGTAAATGATATTTACATACTAACTTTGATGTATCAAATTAAGATATTTATACATAAAAATATAATTAAAATATTATCAAAAAATATTATTATATATTAATAATTAAAAATATTATTAATATTTAATTTTTATATTAGATACATTACATATAGAATAAATTACATATAGAATAAATACCTAATATTAATTTAAAAAATAATGTACTCTCTTTAATCATTTGGTAAAATATTATTTTCCCGATACTTTGAAGAAAAATCGACTCTGCATTGACTAAGAATCCTACAGTTGAAGAAAAGTTTCTAAACAGATTATATATATCAGATTGTTCGTTTACCAGAAAGAGAAAGAGAGAAGAGAGAGAGAGAACTAAATCCTATTTTCGGAAGTTAAGCTCGCTTTGTGGCCTCACCCGATAAACTCATCCGTGTTTCAGGATTCGGAATTCTTCTGCCAAAAATACGTTTTGAGAAGGGAAGAAAGAATGAACGAAACTGCTAAAGCATAGTAGCGAGAGAGTTTCTGACAACTTAGTGAAACAATAGCGCGGTTTCTACAATAGGAACGGAAATCATTCGTGCTTTCCTGCTCTGACCGCTACAGTTCATGTCATTTGCGAGTGGTTCGTCAGAGGAAGGATAATTTAGATAACAGACCACATTTCCCACGCGATCTTCTCGAATAATTAATCAAAAAATATTCAACCGGAAAACACGCACACTCATGAAAACGCATGACGAATTCGGGACTGTCCGAGGATATAAGCCGAAATACGATCTAATTTAAAGAATCGCATGCTGCAGATACCTATATCTGTTTTTATCGCTCTGATTAATTAAAAGACAATAATTTTTCCGGATATAAATGTAAATTTTCGATATGTTTGCAAAATCGAATATCTGATCGTTAATAACATAATAAAAATTTAATGTACATATATATAATTATGGATGACTTATTTTGATACCGGAGCAAAAGGACATGAAAAAAAGTTGACAAACAAAAATTCGAACGGTATATTAATCGTATTATAATATTACCAGAATTTCGTTTGTCCACAAATATTGACTTTTATATCTAATTAGAAATTCTTTTTTATAAAACTTGATCAGTATACAGTATAAAAAAATATTAAAATTCTGTTGATTCAAAAAATAATGAAATTGAAAAATTTTAGTTTAATTATTGATATTATATTTGCGTTGCATTTAAAAGCAATAAAAGTAATGAATGTAAATTAAAGTAATTAATTTCAATATGCGTTTATTCTCAAACAATTATATGTTATATAACTTTAGTAAATATACATATAAGTAAGCCGCAAAAATATTCAAAATAAATTCAAATAAATTCTTCAAATAAGTCCTTCTTAATGTTGATT
Organism: Atta cephalotes; assembly: GCF_000143395.1. Taxonomy (NCBI): domain Eukaryota; kingdom Metazoa; phylum Arthropoda; class Insecta; order Hymenoptera; family Formicidae; genus Atta; species Atta cephalotes. The sequence goes on from NW_012130076.1 coordinate 867,206, forward strand.
CTTTCAACCACAGCGAGAATTGGCTAAAGGAGAACTAAAAGAGAGAGATCTAACTATGAATTTTCGTAGTTCGAAATGCAGAGACGTGAAAGCATTTTACCAACACGGCAAAACGAAATCGAAAGCAAAGCAAATATTTTGTTACCGTTGAAACGAAATGACGAAACCAATCGAAGTGCATGGGAAAATCATTAGTCCTGCAGACATTCAACCGAGCAAGTTTTGTAGTCTGCGCTGTTTCTTTCTGAGTTTCAATCCGCGACGACGCGAATTCAGGTCGATGAAAGACGAAGGAAAGCAGTTCGGGCACTCGATTTTCCGGACTGTCGGAGAACTTCGTTAGTCTTGGCTGGAAAACCCCGAAAGAGGGTCGTTACCTTATCGCGACATATAAAATATTTTCGTCTGTGGCAGTCAGAACGTACTCGCTCCGGAAGCGCTGTCTTCTGAAGTTTTATGTGCGAGAGGGTGACAAATCATAGATATAATGTTCCATGTACCCGTAGAAATCTCATCTAATATGTACGGTCGTTTGGTGATGTTATCACAAATATTGATTTTGTCATGATACAATTATAATAAAATATAAAATCATATAGTAATTTAATAAAAAAAATTTTACGATATTAAAGAAATAAACAAATAATTCGGTATAATTTTACAATCTTTTCTGGATAAATGTTTTTTCTCGTTAACAATCTTTACATTACTTTAAAGATTTATTTCTTCTTTTGTACAAAATTATGCCTAAGACAATTTCTCTCCCTTTTGATATTTGTTTGACATGGTAAAAATATCAGCAGCAAGAATAAAAAGTGTCAGTTCAATTAGAGAACAAATATCGCATTTCAATTGCAACCAATTGATCGTTCTGGAAAACGAACGTATGAGCAAACGCATCACTATATCCGCATACGACGCAACAAACAAGTATTGCATCCCGTGCATCCGACATGTTTCCGCCAGTAAATTTATGCTCTATTCTCCTATTTCTCTTGAGCGTTTAATACGCCATTCTTGGTTGCCATTGCTGCAATCAGCATGATCGCCGTCGCATTCACTCGCTTGGAAATGAATTTTGAGAATTTATTATGTAATTATTATTAATAACCAACATTAATGTAAGGAAAGTCTATTTTTGAAATGCTTTCATTATTAATTTATACAAAATATCATTTTTTTAACTTTAAAAACTACATGGTCTGTGATTTAATTCAACATACTTTTATCCATTAATATTAAAGGATTTAATTAAAAACAGTCTAAAAATATATTATTTTTGCTTAAAATTTTATAAATTTATAGTCGACAGATTGGCCAAAATATTGATAAAAATGTTTCTTATAATTACTCTCTAAATCTGAATCAATGGATAATCACTAATTACTCAGTGGCATATGGTATTTGACACTGATAATCAGTTCAACAAAAAAAAAGGAAGAATATTTGAACATAACTAAAATACTGATATTTGCATGTTAATTTTAATCTTCCAATACCATATTCATTGAATTTAAGCACTAAAACAAGATTAATTAGTTCATATGATAAAAATTAGCTAAGTTAGGAATTCACATTTAATTCATTGATTATCATACTTTTGATTATCATACTAGTAACATACTTGGCACTGATATTAGTGATTATCCACTGATTCAGATTTAGAGAGTACTCATTATTATAATTAAACGTTTGTACATAAGTATACTAATAATTAGTCCAAACGACAAAATTATGCTTTACATTTTATGAAGATAGTTTAAACAGTATAATATAAATATTCTTCAAAAATATTTTCATAATAGATAGAAAAAAAGTACAAAAAAATTAAACAAAAAAAACAAGTTCTTTTTTTAATAAAATATGCCGTTGGTACAATAAAAAAATTAACATAATCAATAAAGTTTATACGTGTGAGTGTTTTATATATATATATATATATCACTGAATTTTTAACATAAATTAAAAAGCATGATAAATTAGATCGCAAATAAAAACAGCTTACATTAATTTTGAAACCTGAAACTATTACAATAACTTTCTCGCAGCATAAAGAACATAGTTCGAAAAAAAGCTCGTTAAGATTGTGACATGCGAAGTAAAATTGATATTTTTTACTTTAATTATACGTTTCACAAAGGATATCATAAAATAACTAATAAACTCTAAATGGAACGAGTTTCTCCGTTCTGTCGTTTAAGTCTGTCTTCGTTCTGTCTAAGACTTCATTTCGTCCTGATATGATCTGAGCATTTTATGCGCATAGCTTGAAAACGGGCGGTGGGCGTTAAATAAAATCTAGTACAATTTAAAATTTAATAAGTGAGTCAAGTTTCTAGAATGGAATTTTAGGGAGTAATATCGTGAAAACTGTTGATTGAAATGGCGCGCCTTTCTGCGACGTCGCTGGTAAAAGGTCTGATGTGACTTCCATATCTTGAGCGAGAAAAAGTGCAAAGTGAAAAAAAAAAGAATTCGCCGCGCTCGTCTCACGACATCTTCGAAAGCAAGGCGAGAGTTTCACGTGAAGCATCTCTTTGCCATGTCATTTCTTTGTGAAGAGTGAGCAGGGAAAGGAGTAAGATGTAAGCGAAACGTCTTGCTTGACATAGCTCTTGCGTTTGCACACGTACACATGTATGTGTACGTGTATTCATGTGTCCCACGCCATGCACTTAGATCTCAGAACTGAAGAAATCGTAGGCACGACCTTGTCCCTTTTACCTCGCGTATTCTACTTCAAACGAGGCTGTTAAAAACTCACTGATACGAGTATCACATGCGGAGACAAACAAAACGTTCAGAGTAGTTTGTGAAATTCGAATGTTCGTGACGTAAAAAATTACACCGATAGAACAATCCATCAAATTTCTCCAATGTTGGAATTAATCGCGCGATGACATTCCCTGAGATATTTTCAGAAGAGCGCAGACTTTTCCCGTCAAGGATACCGAATCATTATTTTGCCCGTCTGGTTGATCACAACATCAAGAGTGCAGCCAAATAGACTCTTTTGTCTTCTACTTTCTTTGCTGGGATCGCTTCCTTTTGCAGTTGCTTTTCGCCTTTCCCGCAATCCGTTCCTCGGAAATCTTTCCACCTTACGATTCCGCCCCATCATCATCAGAGTTCCGCCTGCGGTTTTCCGACCGTGACTTTCTCTATACCAGGAATACATTTTGCAGCAAGCAAAAAACTCTTAATTACCGTGCCACATATTACGTAGAGTCGTTAGGATCAAATGCGAGATTTGCTCGAAGATGCTTTGCATGACAATGGAAATAATTCATCGAGAACTATACGCGTTATTCAAATATCAGTGTGCTGGCAATAATAGCATTTATATGGAAACATCAAAAACATGTAAATAATAATAAAATTAATAATAAAATAAAACTCAATGTTATAAGACAAATGTTATAAGACAAATGAGGAAATATACTGAAAATAGTAAGCAACAATTTTTTTAGAAATTAGAATGTTTTATTATTGAAAAACAAAGTACATCATCTTAGGTCCGCTTCTACTAATATGAGATTACTTTTATAATCTCGGTTTAATTTATTCTTTATCTTTTTCTAATTCTAAGAATTAGGAAAAATAAACAATAAATTAAACCGAGATTAAAGTTAATCTTATTTGATGAGATCGGGCCTTAATTTACAGACTTTTGTTTATTTTTCTAAAAAGAGTTGATGAAGTCGTTAAGGCAAACAGATGTGTGACTATAAATGAAATTACAGCAATACGGAAGCAATCCACAAAGCAATGCGTCACAGTCTTGGCAACTGGAAGTTTTACTACAAAAGAATATATAAACTTCTAGGAAGGTGGGAAAAATGTATATAAAAAAATTAAAATTTCGTAGAAAAATCAACAAAGTCTGTAGATTAAGATGATATTTCTTAATAATAAAAAATTTTAATTTATTAAAAAATTATTACTCATTACTTTCCTATGACTATCGTAAAATAAATCATAAAAATAATGTTAAAAAAATCCTCGTGAGCAGAAAGATCAAATTAAAATATAATATTTTCTTTCATAATAGTAGAGAACATTAACGTTTTTATTTCAATTTTTCATTTTAATAAACGTATATAAGACTGCACAGTGACTTAATGCACGATGGGGTTTTTATATTCAAATTCCATTTGACTTAGTGAGATAATTTGAAATTAATTTTTCATTAGCGAAATTTGTTTACAAGAAGCTTTGTTATTGCAAGCCAGAGTGACAAAACGATAATAAAGGAATAATTTGTAAGATGATATTATCGCTTATTCTCATTGGCAGACCCAGTCCCAATTGCGATCGAATTTCAATCTATGCATATTAAAGCCTAATTGCGATTGTAATTTCCATGGAAAAGTCTCAATTCTCCCGGTGAATCCTCATCGTCGCTAGGAGAAACGCGGCTCTGAATAAAAAGTACGCATAAATCTTCGGCCCTCGGCGACGATTCGACAGCCAATTACGTTACCAATGTTGAGGCTTTTTTGTGACTTGTACTTTGCCGATGGAAACGTTCCAGCGGCGATCCCCGAAGGAAATTTACGGGTCACCTAATATCGCACCCAGAAAAGATTCCAACGCGCGCGCGCGTCGCCATATCGTCGATCACATTGGCAAACACAGTGTCGCCAGCGATAAATTAATTGATTAATTAAATGAAGCGCCTAAATCGCAGATGAGATATTTGCACGGAGGAATATTTAATCGAGATCAGATTTATATATTTTCGACATAAAGAGCTTAATTACATACTTCATCTCTTATCGTATTTATTCGTATCCAACAAATACTTGCTGTATTAAGCATCAGGATATTAAAATTAAATTGAATGAACAATTACATCATATGCGCATGTTTGTTGCCAGTATGGAGGTCACAAAGGAAATCGATCTCGATGAAAACAAATACATAATATAATAAATTCATGAAATAATGAAGATTAAATTAATAACATACCACGTTAGGCATTCACATATTTTGAAATTATTGATTGTAATAAGTTTTGCCATTACAGAATGCAATAATTAATATTTCTTCAATATATAAAGCATTCCAGGTGTATCTTTTTGTATGTATATACAAGAGAATATTTAAATTATAAACAATTAAGTTTGTGACAAAGCTAATATATATTTAATTAAAATTATTAACTAAAATTATTGATGATTCTAGTTTCTGGTTAATAAATCTTATTATTTTATTTTTTATCACAAAAAAACCATGCATACGTACGCACGTCTACGCGAGTGATGCATATTCATAAGATTTTAACAATACGATTTAAGGTCGACTTGGACGGTGTACTCACATTGTATGACTGTTTACATTATATAATGCTAAATACTGACGATAAATGATGTCCATTGAAAATTTATTATTAAATTATAATTGCTACCGTATGATATTCTGAAAAATGATAAATACCCTTGTTTTTAAAGATCATTGTGTACAAAGTGTAAAAAGAAAACTCAACTAATTATATTTTAACATAAGACTTAATATGATTTACTTGATGTGTATTTTAAATTTTTTGGAATCTCACTCTAAAAAGTGAAAATTCTATCACTTTTGAAAAAGAAAGGAAATTTTCAATTTTTAAGGATGAGATTTTATTCTTTATAGTAAGATTCTATACTACAAAAAAATTTACAAAATTTTAATAAATATTGTTTAGATAATATCAATGGGATATTTGTATACAGTAAATATTGGGAGTATAAATTAGTTCGATCCGTTTCTCTAAAAATAGCTCCAGCTGTTGTGAATGGTTCATAGTGACAGCTGATTTTGACGGTTTCAGAGAGGTTAAACATCTGCTAATAATATTCAGTTTATATCGCTTTGAGTTTCATACAAAAACCTTGATTTTTACTGTGTTTGAAATGTCGAATTTTGTGTTAACCAAGCAGCATTTGCGGGAGGTTTTGATTTTCTGCTTTAATTGGAAGAAAAGTGCAGCTGAAGCCCATCGAATGCTTGTCCAAGTTTATGGTGATACTGCTCCAACTGATAAATCATGTAGTGAATGGGATCATGTAGGGAATGATTTCGACATTTCAAGGATGGAGATTTCATTCGTTGAAGACAAGCCTCGCTCTGGACAGCCAAAAAAATTCGAAGAAAAAGAATTAGAGGCATCACTCGAACAAGATCAGAATCAAACGCAAGAAGAGTTTGCAGAATCATTGGGGATAACTCAACAAGCGTTTCTGTACGATTGAGAACCATGGGAATGATTCAAAAACAAGGAAATTGAATGCCTTAGGAACTGAAACCGAGAGACGTTGAAAGGCGATTTTTCACTTGTGAACAGCTGATTCAAAGAGAACAGAGAAAAGGTTTTTTGCATCGGACTGTGCATCGGACTTGTGACTGGAGATGAGAAGTGGATATTCTCTTGTCTACGACAACCCCAAGAAGAAAAAATATTACGCTAAGCTCGGTCAATCGTTGCCATCGACCTCAACATCAACACCACGGCCGAACATTCGAGGTTCGAAGATCATACTCTGTATCTGATGAGACCAAAAGGGTCTTGTTTACTGTGAGCTGTTGAAATCTGGCGATCCCATTACGGTATCGGCTACAATTGATTCGTTTGAGTCGTGCATTGCGAGAAAAACAGCCGGAATACGAGCAAAGACATGATAAAATTATTCATGACAACGCTAGGCCTCATGTCGCTAAAGTCATAAAAAAATATTTGGAAACGCTCAAATGGGATGTATGGGATTTTACCGCCGTATTCTCCGGACATTGCTCCTTCTAATTACTGGTTGTTCCGAAGGATGCAGCACGATTTGGCAAGTCATCGGTTAACTTCTTTCGCAGAAATCGAAAATTGGCTCCAAAATTGGATCGCCTCCAAAGTCGAGTCATTTTTTCAAGATGGAATTCGAAAATTGAGAGATAGGAAAAAGTAGGCAGCAATAGACAATACTTTAATATCTGTTCATTCATTTTGTTTTGAAATAAATGCATTTTTGAACACAAAAAAACAGACCGAACTAATTTGTACTCCCAATAATTTTAGAGTTACAAATTAAAACTTTTTTGCGTGTGAAGAACACACACACACACACACACACACACACACACACACACACACACACACACACACACACACACACACACACACACACACACTACTAACTACTAACTTAATTAATTTAACTTAATTAATTAATTAATTAACTTTAACTAACTTAAATTAAACTAACTTA
>NW_012130076.1:874463-878783 GCF_000143395.1 Atta cephalotes
AGTAACGTTAAATTAAACTTTAATTTACGTTAGTGTAGAAGAACACACACACACACACACACACACACACACACACACACACACACACACACACACACACACACACACACACACACACACACACAAGTATTTATTTTTACATATTAATAATTTCTTTCAACTTAAATAAAATTAACCTTTTGTTGTTTTATCAAACAATAAAAAATTAAGAGAAATTTAAACGTCAAGTTTAATATTAAAATTTAATAAAATGCGCCTTTTTTGACAAATTCGAAATTATATTGTTATGAGACCAAGTCCGGATTATATGAAAAATTCATGGCTGGAAAACCGTGTGGTAAATCTGGGACATTCTCTACAAAAAGCAAAGCAAATTAATCAATGTGAAGACAATATAAAGTCGCTAAAAGCCAATTAAAGAATAGTATCGCATCCGGTATTTACGATATCGTTGGCGTAACGAACAATGGCGCGATAATAGATAGCTGCACTTTTCTCTGAAAGACCCGGAGCCGATTTAATCGGGAAGAAGTTCTCCTCGAGGACTATATTTAATATACGTTATCCGAGTAACGTAAGATTAATTTTACGCTCCGTTCCGACCCTTGCGCGACATCCTTTAGAAAAGTCTCCTTTCAAAGCCGAGGCAAACCCATTTCAAAATCTCCTTCTCCATCTTTATTTTAACAAACCGATTTTCCAAAGCAACTTTTTAATTAATTAAAGACTAGCATAAATAAAACATTCACGTCTTTATCGATGCAAACATTACATATTAAAGCGCACTATTTCAGATATACACACAATTCAGATAAATTGCATAAATATATATTATAAACAGCAATATATTTATATTTATATTTATATTTATATTTATTAGAATTTTAATAAATCATTATACTATATATAATAATAAATACAGTAATTTTTTAAATTCCCATAAATTTATATGTAGGTATATGCATTATTACTTTCGAGGCGACAAGTAATTCTATATATTTATTTCTTTTAACTAACCATCTTTTTAATTAAATAAAAAAACTAAATGATAAGTCGAAACTCTTGAATTTCCTCAAGTCACTAACTTTAACTAATTAATTAAATTTCTGCTTCAAGTTAAATGTCAACAGTCGTCTACTTTTAGCTTTGACAGGTTATTAAAATACAATAAATTCATTGTTACTAAGAAAGTTTTACAGCCAGAACTTTGATGAAAATAAATGTGCTTTCTGATAAATTAAAAGCTATTTAGAGTCGACGGAAGAACGTAAATCCGGTAGAAAGTAATTACTTGCGTTTTATTCGAGCAATTTTCTCATTCAGCCAAGTTATTTCTAATTTAACTAAACTTGAAATGTACACAGCTTATTATGCAAACAAAGCATTGGATACATAAAATATTGCATGCTAAGATTTCAAGACCTATTTTCCTTGTAATAAAATACACAGTAAATATTTTTCTAGTAATGCATATTAAATGCAACATAACTACATAATACATATATATATTTTTTAATATTTTTTAATTGAGGGAATTTTACGATAATTTGATTAGCTTTGCATATCTTGTGGTAATTCGCTATTACAAAGGAACAAACACAGATCTTGTAATACAAATTATCTACGTAATATACAAATAGCGGAGTAATTAATAAAACTATACTACACCATTATGGCGCATTTATACTGACCGACTTTGTAATATTAATATTTCTAAATGCTTCCTGGGCGCGGTAATTAATATCTTGAGTCTTGAAACACTTCCTAATTAAGATCCATTCACAATTCCTTGTTCTGAGTAACCTGATTTACGTGACCATTCAACCATAAATTCTATTAATTCAGGTCTTGATTAATTTTCATACATATAGTATATAAACGTAATAAAATTGAATTTTTTTTCAAATATATTTTCTATTTGATATTCTTCATATGTGGCTATGTCATTAGATCAAAATTTAAATCTAAGAACTGTTATCGACATCTGTCAGATTTGACAGGCTCCAATGCAAATTGAAATAAAAATTAAAATTAAAATAGACTAACATATAACTTTAGTAAATCATTATTTTTGATTGAATCATTATTTTTTATTACATTTTTTATTACAACCTAAAATTTCAAATATCATAACAAAGGTGATCTATTATTATATCAATTAATAATATATTCATGTATAATTAATTTTCAGTTACTCTAAACAAATAATGCTATAACAAACATTACAGCATGTCCATTTATATTAGGTAGTAAAAAGAAATCCATTATTTTTCCATTCAATTTTATGCAATAATGGATTTCTTTTTACTACACCTAATATATTGTCAGTTATTGTACCTTTGTTAAGTTAACATCAAATCAGTAAAATCGGATCTGTTGGAATATTTAGTAATTTCGAAAAAGAAACTATTACACTTAGCTTAATATTAAATTGGCAAAGCCACTTGAAAATAAAAGAAAAATCAGAAATTAATAAGATTAAATTTGTACTAATTTGTATCATCAAAAACAAATGTATATTACCGTTTCCAAGAAATCTTTGTGGCACTGATAATTTAATATATATATGTATTAAAAATAAAAGTTAATAGTCTTACCAATTGCGAATATTAATTAACAATCAATTAATTAACAATCATTTTTTTTTAATGGCACATAATACAAAATTAACTTTAATGATATAATTTTTAATACTGTATTATTATATAATTAAATTATAAATATTTGAACAGATCCGATTTGATTTCCTGATTTAGGCCTGCTAGCTTAATAGAAGTGGTTATCGTCGTTCTTAGATTATCTAATAGGCTTAGATTATCTAATATTTTCTTTATGTCCAATTGCTTTAAATCATCATCCTTAGATTATCTAACAGGCTTTTCTTTATGTTCAATTACTTTTAAAGTAGTCAATATTAATAAGTTTACCAAGCGAAATATTTACATTACGAATGGAATATTGAAATTACACGATGTGTATAATCCAGATTTAATATCACTTGGCGCATTCAATGCAGTCGACGGGAATTATGATCAATATTGGCTCGTGTATGTGATAAAAGTTGTGTGTACCCCTGTATTTATGTTAATACCCATACAAGGCATTGATATACGTAACCAATACAATGGTCGTGTTATAACAAACCACCGAATATCCGCGAATGCGGCCAGAATCAACTTCCGACCGCGGATCGAAGCAAATCGTAATACAATCATTTGTTATTGGGCTCAAAAGCTGACAAAAATAATATTTTTAGTGTTTGAAACATCGAATGAATTATACGGATAAATATTCACATATTTATGAAACAGCAATTAAAAAAGCTTCATTAGAATTTCAAATTGCGCGGATAATATGTGTGTATATATCCACTCTTCTCGAATGTCGCAGCGCGCGCGTTCCACAAAAAAAATATATTAAAAATTAAACATTATATATAATAATGTATTTCAAAATGTTTTTTTTAATATTAATATCGTAATTCGTACATCGTACTTCTTGGAGAAAAAAATCAGATTTCAAGCTAATGCAAGTGAAAAACATCTCAAAAGAAAATGAAACGGTAAAGCTATAAGGAAAAATACGAACATGCAAAATGCTACTTGTAAAAAATTTAAAGTAATGTGCATCTTTTTACTAGAAGTTAAAGTAAAACAGATGAAATGATATTTGGGTTACATTTCGAACTTCAATTTATCATTATTTCCAAAATAAATGGCTCAAAAATCAAGATATCTGAGAATCTGAGCGTGGAAAGCTTCTAACACGGATTTGGCGAAAAGCTAACGTCAAAATTGGAGCACGACCCGAATAGTGGCGACCTGATTGGTGAGCCACAATGCAACGGGTGGTTCGGTAATCGCGACACGATAGAACGGCGCGATGGGATCGATTGGCTTCGCACTACAGAAGGTCGATGTTCGATTATTCGATACCTGTATCGTATTGCCTCTCTCATACTCTCTCTCTGTCTCTATGGCATGGCATCAGGTAATTTTCTTTCGTAGATCTCGTGTGATGATAATGATATCGCGATGAGGGGAAGAAAAGGAAAACGGAAAATGCGAGTATGCGACGCTTCTCGAATGGTAAAATTTTAGCCACGACAGCGCTCGTATCCTATTTACTCACGAAATCGAGAGAAAAAAAGAGAGAAAGAAAGAGAGAGAAAGAGAGAGAGAGAGAGAGAGAGAGAGAGAGAGGAGGAGAGAGAGAGAGAGAGAGAAGAAGAAAGAAAGTAAGAAAGAAATAATAGTAAGTTAACTTCGACGAAGAAGTAGTTAGTTACGTACGTACTAACCAAACCTAAGTAGGTAGGAA
>NW_012130076.1:878803-881779 GCF_000143395.1 Atta cephalotes
GGAGAGAGAGAGAGAGAATGAAGAGAAAAATGAAGAAAATACATGAAATTTCCTGCAAGAGTATTGTCGATCAAACCATATGGAGATGGTGAACAAAATCATTTTCCTGTTGCATAGAAATTCATACTCCAATATTTTATAAATGCCTATAGAAGCTTCGTAAACAGAATCAGAAATATAAGACAACCCGAAAGTCAAGATACAATTGGCTTCTCGTTTAGAGGCCAAGAATGACCATCGACGTTTTTTCGTCATTTAACGCTTTATATTTTCATCTCCAAATAAAGAATGTAGATTCTAATACATAATTAAAAATTCATCAAATTATTAAATCTTCACAATATTTGTCAACTCTCACAACAATTAAATTCCATAGATTGACATTATAAGTTTAGAGAATAAAATAAATAAGCTTAGAATAAAAGAATAATACGTTTTGTTTTAAGTAACTTTACTAGAATTGTATAGCGCTAACTAATATTTTATTTCGTACGAGAAATGAAAAAAAATGAGAAATTTATGGCACAGAAAAATTTCTTAAACAATAATTTACTCGATACAGAATGCTAACCAGCGACAAAATTATAGCTACCCTACTTTACTACTTCTCTTAAAAGCTTCTCGGTCAAAGTTTTCTGAGACGTAAATTTATATTTTTGTGCACAATTGAACTATTTAAAATTCAGAAACTATCGCTCTCTAAGAGCAAGTCAGCTCTTACTTATTCTAACTTTCATGAATGCTTTTTAAAAGTAGCGTTTTTCACTTGAGAATTATAAATTCAGCATATTGAGATAGAGAGAAAGAGAGGCAATCCCATTGCGCAACTCGTGGATTGTTCCACAGGGTGCTCCATAAAGACGGTCTGTCGTTGAGAATGCACGCATGGCTTCGATATAATGGTCCCTGTTAACAACACGATAACGTAATCGACATTTCTGACAATGATGTCAAAATAGAGCGCGTGGAGCAAGTGCTCGTGTATCCGAGATAGACAGTAAAGCGGCTCAGCAAAGTACGTGTCGCGAATTTACGCCGCATGCATCGAGGCTTGGGTAATAAACAATAATTCCGTTTCGTAAATGACGTATCGTGATAATAAGCGCCGACCGGCTGACCGAATGCGCTCGCGGTTATGAATCGCTGTTGTGAATCATGAGCCTGAGATATTTCTGCTATTTCATGTAACTGCTCGCGTATAATGAAAACGCGATGTAAAATATTTATCGCATGCGACACGTTTCACAGAGGTAGGACACCCGTGGTTAGTTCACACCGCGAAAAACATTACGATTATAATTGCGACGTGCAGATTTTTTTTATTTTATTTAGTTCTGTTACGTGAAAATTAGAGTACCACAGCACAGTACTTCTCGTTTGTTCGCAGTTTGTTGTCGCTTTTATTGACGAACAACAAATCTTCCACAGAATGCACGCAACGTTCCATTTTGACGAAATTATTGGATTGATCAGTTAATACTCGAATTTTGACGAGGTGACAAACAGTCGACTCGATAAATGCGGCGCGAACTAGCATTAAGAGACGTATCGAGCTCACAAATTATTGCGACGCATCAAATCCATTTAACTTGTTAATCTGAACGAAATAAATCGTGACGCGTTCGATACTTCAGCTGCAAATGTAAGCGATCAATAGCATATTTTTGTTTAATCACTATATAATGAAAATGGATGGAAGCATCATATGTAACATGATATAATTGCTTGACATTATTATACAAAACATAAATCTTTACAATAACAAAAGCGTTAGATGTAGAATAATGTATAAAAAAAATCGAATACAAATTTTTCTTCCAGAACATCTTTTTTTTATATTACTTCATTATATTAATTTATAAAAAAAGCGAAATATGGATTTTATATTTTCTGGTTCACAATATTGTAGCAAGAAGTCAAATATGTGATTAGAAATTTTAATAAATATGTATTTTTATATATCTTTTTAGCCATAATATTTGGTCGAATAAGGCCTTTACACCCCTAGACTAAGTCATTTTTCTTAGGTAGTATTGGACAAAGTCCTTTGGGTGCAAAATCAACAACAATTGCAAATCATTTTTAGGTACACAAAAAGAAGAAATCAATATTAACCTTCCGTCAAAAATTTTCAACTTCTGCAAATTGCATCTTCGAACTTTAGCACAGATTTTTATACAAGATGATTAAGAAAAAAACCATTTAACATTTATATATATATATAGTATACAGTATGCTGAGTCTCTGAATATGCAAATAAAAATCTATTGAATGAGACTGGTTAAATTTGATTTATTCGTGGTTAACATAAAATTAGCCGTTTTTTATCAAAAGTACTTATGCACGAAAATTCAAAATGTGCATACATGTACAAACGATGAACAATTAAATAAGCTGTAGAAAGTTATGAGTCATTCATATGTATCAACATTTATTGATTCCTATACATGGCGATTCTTGTAAAAGTTTAAGATTTATTTTTATTTTATTTTTAATTTTAATTTAAATATTTCTCAGTTTCGAAATTTTATTGCAAACTTTATTTCATTGCAATAAAGATATACTTTACAAGTACTTCTGTAGATATGAAAACGCATTTTGTATTGTTTGTATTTACAATATCCGAATCCATAACAAGAATTCTATTATATCAAAATTTTTGCTTCATTTCATTTCAATAAAAATATTTTGTTCCCATTATCTCAAGTGCATTACAAAGTAGAAACCTGCAGCTTAAATAATCAGATTATAAAATTTCATATTTTGTAAAAAAGAAAAGAATAAATTATTTTATAAAAATATTTTCCGTATTGTAAATATTTCATATTTCTCATTTTTAACAATAATTTTATTCATATGTGTTTCATTACAATCTTTTTTTATTTTTTATTTTTAAAAGTTATAAATATAGTATTAAATGACATGTCATTTATGATAGATTTATTAATATTTCTCTCTTTGTCTCTCTCTCTCTCT
>NW_012130076.1:883802-886287 GCF_000143395.1 Atta cephalotes
CTCTCTTCTCTCTCTCTCTCTCTCTCTCTCTCTCTCTCTCTCTCTCTCTCTCTCTCTCTCTCTCTCTCTCTCTTCTATTATTAATACTTTAATATTAAATTTTATTTAGATATTTTATAAATTTATTTTGTTATTAATATTATTAATATTAGATTTATTAATATTATTATACTTTCATTACTTTTTCAATCTACTTTGTATAATAAATATAATAAATATATTACTTGACTTATATTAATTTTGAGTATATTCTATTGAAAATTGCTGCTAATTCTGTGTCTGCAAGGCACGGTTATATAGCGAATATCCAATAATCATGATATCATGTGAATTTCTATGTGAATCACATTATTATTTGTTAATCGCGCTATTCAAATGTTACAGCATACATACTACGTCGCTAACAATCTGAATTTGACGCAACCACATTTGCATGTTGCAAACATTATGCTAACTATCCGTTACGTGCGAGCGTCATTACTCCCTGCTCACGTATGAAGCTGAGAATTCAAATTCCCAACTCGCGCACTGGACTTTATTACAGTAATCCTCTTTCATATTGTTTACAAGATCGCATTACCGGCGCCAGGCATAAATCTTCGACACCCCGAGCTCAACTTAAAGAAAAACAAGGAAAGAATTCGTTCGCATTAACATTTACTTCCAGAGATACCACAATAACTACTATTTTCCTCTTAATTTATTTCAACCCTTCATCTTCCGCACTACCCTTTTCGCGCTGGAGGAGGCCTCATTTTTCTCACGTTGATATGCCAAGAAATAGGAGTGCGGGAGAAATACCACAGAAGATAGCTTATCCGCCATTCGCGCGCCCTTTTGTTAGCGATAATGAGAGAGCCATTCATAAAGAATCGGGAGGGCATTTGCCACAGTTGCATAAGCGATGCTTTTGCTTTAAGCTACGACACACGCTGCGATCCACTCATACATCGAAGAGAAGCGATCTGACCTCAGTATTTGCTCGAACTTAGCATTGCGATAAATTGCACTTGAGACTTAAGCGCGAGGTAAATACGCGGTAAAACGCGATGAGAAGTTTACAAGAACGGCATCGTCCTGCGAAATTTTCTCCGCGGAAATACGTGTATACTGCAAGCAAGATAAATTCAGCCAAGTTCAGGAAACTCTTTTTGAAAATCCTACAATTTAGTTAATGAGTTTTCAACGAAAGAGATACGATCGACTCATCGGTTGTATGATTTCAATGAAAACGATCGATTTCACTTTATTGGAAAATCTGAAAAAATACAAGAAGGATAAGGATAAATATTACCTATTTTCTGTCTGCTTGAAGTAAACTTGGATTTTCAGTGGATTTTGCATAATGAACAATAAGTAAATGTCAAATGTAACTTTACCCGCTGAAATAATGACGTTGTTTGAATCTTATTTTTATATAATGTACGATAATATATAACAAATAATATGGAGCTTGATCGATTGCGAAAATAGGGATGTCGTTCGAGAAAAAAATATGTCATTATAAATATTTGTAAAAGGAAGGAGAGATCCAACGGCGACTGCTTTGAAACGTCACGAAGTTTTCGATATTGATTGGGTAAAGTAGTTTCATTATTTGCATTCATCCTGCCTAGGTAAGCGAGTACGATAATAATCCTTCCGGTGTTTTCACAAGAATGAATTACCTCGCTATATAGAATGAGATATGAAGGGGGAATGGCCGGATCAGATCGAGCCACCAAGTCACACTGGGCTTAACGGACTAACAAGCCACTTTAATATAGAAATGCCGCAGCACGCTACTAACGAGCCCCCGGGGTATCGTCCATACGAAACGAAGCAATAAACGTTTCCAATTATTATAGGGACAAGAGTTGAATTCCGTGGGGGCGCACCGGGGAGAGATCAGTTTCCTCAACTTTGGTCACACGATTATTTACGATAAGTATAGATGTTTCATCCCAGAAGTTTGGATTTTATCTCAAAGTCATTTTTCTTCTTAAAAGATTGATATAAAAAGTAAATAAGCAAATACAGAAGTATCAAATAACAAAAAATAATAAAATATATAAATAAACTGTATTTGTTTCAGCTTTTTTTATAATATGTATGAAGAGTGTAAACTTCCGTGGCCCAACGTTTTTTTTTCACTGCTTTTCTATTCCAACCGAATCACTGGTGCCTGTGTGTTTTTCAAAGTGTTTTTGGACTCTAAAAAAATCTGAAAAAATTCTGGTACACTCTTTTAATATTCAAGAATACAATTTTACAGTAATATAACCCGGAACATTTTTCACTTTTTTTTTGAACGTATCCGAATTTGAGACAGAATAATTCAAAATTGAAAATTATTCGCCTGTAGGGTCTTTAAAGCTCTTGATCACATAAGGTTAATTTGCAATGAAGGAAAAAGCTGCAAAGTAATTTTCCCTCTCAGCGTAATAAAATAAAAATAAATACAAAAGATAAATAAGCGAATATATAGGAATATATCAAGTAAAAA
>NW_012130076.1:887488-935292 GCF_000143395.1 Atta cephalotes
CTCTCTCTCTCTCTCTCTCTCTCTCTCTCTCTCTCTCTCTCTCTCTCTCTCTCTCTCTCTCTCTCTCTCTCTCTCTCTCTCTCTCTCTCTCTCAAGATCCTGAATACGAGTCATAACACGCTTCGTTAGCTTATATAAATATGGAGTATGTAATTTGGAAGACGATTTTGGTAATAAATTTATGCGCGCCAGTCAGTATAGTTATGCTTGGTTTAGTCCTTTGCCTACTACAGAATAGATATGAGCATGTTTAGTATTAAATATGTCCAGCTTGACGAAGTATAGAAATGGCAATAATATTATTTAATACGGGATAAAATCGCGCGTGTAAATTGAAACGATGAAAATTGCGCCAATCTTCCGGCTCTTGTAAATACATTGGCAATCTGCGCAGGCATTTCCGAGCTGGCGCTATAATCGGGAACGAGGAACAGTGAGAAAAGAAGTAATTCCGTCATGAAAATTAGATTATTTCCTGTGCATAATATCAGAATTTTCCTGAGATTACGACTGAACGGTGGAAAATTGCCGTTTTAAAATTCGACGCGCTGGTTATGATTGTTAATGTACAACGATTTTTATAAGGTTGGGCGGCACTAAAATGTAAAATTTAAGTGGAAATTTCAGGGAAAAAATAGTCTATCCGCCGGATAGACTATTAGAGTTGAGCCTTTCTTCGATGTGACATTAAGCGACCGGAACGGAAACGAAGGTACGACGTAATTCCATAGGAATCTGTCCGATTGTTAAAGGATTCTTAGTTTCGCACCATCCAAAGCGACACTTAGCACGAACGAGATACGTGTGCAATCCGCTTGCGATTCCAGAAATTCCACGCGTGCCGAGGGACTCTGAATCATGACAAAAGACCATTTATGCGAGCAAGGATGAGCTAAGTCCGGTGAACATCCTGTCCTTTTCGTTCTTACGTTCCCACTTGCTTCGAAGATTCGGAAATAGTTAATTCGAGTTCTTAAACCTTATTGAGTAATAGAGCAGAAGCAAGCGTATAAAAACGAGGTTGAAATGAAAGAGAAGAGAAAGTAAAGAGGAAGTTTGTTTAATCTTTAGATCTTTTCTTTAAGTAAAATTTATTAGAATTCATTATTTTATAGTATTCCTTGTCTCAAAATATTAGAATCAGATGCTATTTAAATGTTATTATAAAGGCTATTATAGTAGCTTTTTTTTCGTCCTGTAAAGTTTAAGTTTTTTTTCTCGCAAAGAAAGTAAAGAGTGAAAATGATATTGTAATATATTAAATTCATAACGTCAAATTATCCAATTTGAATTATTTTTAATCATTTCTATAGATTATGACTCTTATTCAATATAATTTTAGTTAATTTAACTAAAACAAGGAGTTAAACAAAATGGAATTTAACTAAAAAAATGTATTAAATTTGATCCAAATTTAATTTATTATTTACTAAATCCATGTTAATATGAACGTTATTTACTTTGAAACTAATTACAGAAATGAATTGATTTATATTTTAACACATATAAAAATTAAAAAGAACAGAATGTTATTTAATTGGATTATCATTGCTTCTTTGATATCTAACAGTGAAGATGAGTAACAGTGAGATAAAAATATGAAGAGAAAGAAGATATAAAAAAATGCGTAAAAAAATTAAAAAAGAAAATTAAAAAGGAGATCGCGATGAAGAAAAACGGACAAGAAAAAGACAAAATAAAAGATAAAAAATATGTGTAATATAGTTAATGAAAATAAGCTAGAGGAAAATGTAAGAGAAGACAGTAAGTAAATGAGAAAGAGAGACAGAATTAGAGAGACAGAATTAGAGAGACAGGGAGTGGAAGAAACGTGAGGTCGAGCGGATACTCTTGCGTCGAAGGCGGAGCGACAAGGACGACGACACGATGGGGAAGAGAAACGTAACGGGGCGTATGTTGGCGGAGTACCGGGCGCGAAATCACAAGTTGCCAAGAGGCATGTAATGTCGACGGATTTGCAATTCCATTACCGGCTGCCGTCGTATGGGTAAAGGGTGAAAAGGACGGCGAGAATACTCTCATCTCGGTTCTCGCTACCCACTTCCTGGTTGCGTCCAACGGCGATTCCGTACCATCTCCCTTACCGGCGTTCTGCCTTCGTGCATTAGGCGCGCTGTATTGACCAAATCGACCGACCGCGGAATCTTCTTTCGCCAGCGATTATTACGAAATCTCGAACAATAAATTTAACAATTAGATCGCGAGAATGTATTTGATCACACGAGATATCAAAAATGACATTAAGCTTTAATAACTGTACGAAGGCAAAGAAAATATTCAACCTAAATTCTTGCGCTACTGTTGATGCCCTGATTTATTGCTGGCCATTGAACAATTGATAAAGTTGCTCAAAGTATCGAAATTCGTTAATGAATACAACTTGATTAAATTGAATGTCATAATTGCGAACTAAAAAGAGGCAATTGTTTGTATAAGAGTAGGTCAGGAAATGATTTTTTTTTTAAAGTTTCGGATGTTAAGACATAACATTTTCTGCCCTCTTAATTACTGAATAATCGATAAAGATTTTACATTAATTATATTTAACTTTAATTATATCAAACTTATTTAATAACATAATTGTTAAAATATAAAAAAATATTCCATTAAAAAAATTCAAAATAATTAAAATTATTTAAAAATTATGTATAAATATCATTAAAATTTTTGATTTCTTGAATGTAATATTTTTATCTTATAGGAATAGTCGATCAAAAAGACAATAATGTATGATAAAAACTATTACAGATCGTTTAAACTTGAAAAGGAAACCAATTTTTAAGACTTTAAAATTTCTTTTGTAAAAGTAAGTTTCAGAAATTTTTTACATTACGTTGCCAAGTTAATTTTAAACGAGAGATCACTTCTCCTCGTATCACGAATTACATTTCACCCTGCATTTTAACGTATTCTGCCATACAATCCATAGCAGCTGCATCGTGCCTTTCTCACAGGCGGATCTCTTCAAACACACTTCTCTCGCAATCTCGTCGCCATTTCCGGGCTTTATGTGCCTCGACGCTTATGTACGCGACAATGAATCTGTATTAAAGCGGAGCGAGAATTAGCGATTCGAATTAGTGATTCTTCGACAAGGTAGATACGAGATAGATTTGCGAAGTATCAACGCACGCAAACAGAAGCAAGATTCCTGATATGCATTTTCAATTTAATTACTTTTTAAAAAATGAATTTGATTGACATGCGTGTTCATCATTGAAGTTTTCAAAAATAAAGACTATTATGAATCAATAAGAAAACAACGCATAAAATTTGAAAATTTCTTTAACACAAGATGAATATATTAGAAAGTAACACAAATATTATATTAAAAAATGTATCACTAATACAATTTGTAAACTGAAAGTATTTTTTCAGTAAAATTATTATAACGTTTTGCAAGTTAAATTAATACGTATTTTATTCATTCAAATTAAATTAAAATTTAATTAATTAAAATTTATTTTTTTAAGGCATATTATTTTTATATCATTTATTCATTAACTCATATTGTTATTTTGACATTAAGAAATATTGAATATATATCAACGTAAAATATTTAAATAATATAATCACATTATGTTAAATTAAATTGACACTCAAATGATAAAAATTCAACACGAAATTTTTATAAGGATTTGCGTAGACCATTTCTAATATAAATACAAAACCATGATGGAAGAAACCCAGCTGTGCTATTGCACATTTCTAATTAGCCAAGAGATTTGCATGCCAGATCACAATCCTGTCGCGGTGATTTAAATCGGCATCACATCATTATTATCAATTGAGTAAATTGAGTTATCTAAATTCTGTATGAGAATTAGATCAGGTTTCAATGCTTGTCTTTTTGGCAGTAATATATAATCTATAAACATGTCTATTTGAATACGGCTTTTGCACCTGGCATTTGCACAGAATTGTATGAAATTTGTCTCGAGAAATGCAATGTATTTCTTCCACTATGTACAAAAAATTTTTTACTGTGTAACTGTATATCGAGTCCTTCACGCGACGAAAAAAAAGAACATTTCCGGTTATCGTAGATCACGTAAACATGACGAGTGACAGTTTCAGTGAGGAACGCGGAACGTAGGTAGTACTATCACAAGGCTGTCGCCATTTCGGGATTCCTAAATTGGATCGGCATCCGACAATAAGTGGAATAAGGCCACGTACAATCATGTTACATGAGAGCAAGAGAGAGACGAAGGGTTAATTTAACCCCTTTGGAGCAGAGGGGAGCAGAATGCCAGCGAGACGCGGACATGCGGAGGTGTACGAAGTCAGGGGTGAGCACCGGCGCGATGTAACGGATATATGCTAATGGAGATCTCGGGAGATGTCTAACATCCACCGGCCTGAATTGCCTATATGTAAACGACTACGTTTCCATGTTTATGGATCTTGGCCAAATATACGTTTAATAAACGGTGAAACTTAGTTAGGTGTCGAATCGCCGGAATTCGAAATTTATTACCGCCACATGCATAAGCTGGTATTAACGCGGTGATAAGTTTGGGATATGCAGATCATGCTAAGACAGTAGTTCGGTTATCGGGAGAGTGCATTATTTCGAACAGTTAGTGGCGCAACCTAAAGAGATTGTCTCCAAATTAGTCAAAGAAGAACACGTTCTGAAGATTAACCGAACTTTCGCAAAGTGCTTATAGGATGATAAAAAAGCTTAGCTACAAAGAAATACGTTTCCACAATTTACTTACAAATTACGTCAGTGTTACATTTTTTATGTTAATTTTTTACGCACACATAATATTTGTGTGAACCAGATTATTTTTAGGCAAATAGAGCAGTCTTCAGTTCACCAATTAATCTTTTGATAGAATATTTTTGCTTAATAAAATGTAACTCAACTGTTTTAAATATATGTTACTAGATAAGTACTAGATATATTATTTCAGATAACAATATCAGACAATAACAGATAGCTAATGTTTTTTTGATGTCAAAATGCTAACAAATAGTGTTAGCTTGTTAGGTAATTTGATAAATACACAAAACTTTGTGACCAAACTTTTTTGTTACTGATGCAAGGTTGTGCTATAAAAAACGATCAATTCCGAATTTATCAAAGAAGCTATTGACAATAAAAGGTCAACGTTTAGAAGAAATATCTTCACCAAGAATTGTACGTGAAGAATAGTATAGCAGAAAAGTATGACGGTACTCGTAAATGTTTATACAGGTGCACATACGTGCATGGCGTATAGCGGAGGTGTAGAAAGCCGAGAAGAGCTCGCTAAAAATCGCTGATCCATGTAACTACTGTCATACTACGTGCTGAAAATGTCGCAAGCTCCTAAAGATCCGAGTGTATGTGCATCGAATTTTTGAAGATCCCGAATGATGCAATAATTCGGAATATTGTCAGGTTCATGCAAGTTCAAAAATAGGAGCAAAATAAGAGCGATTACGGATATTATTGCTCTATCGGCAAAAAAATTATTTTCATACGGATCGAATGATATCTTGGAAAAGATTTTAATACGTCTCATTATTACAGTAAAGGATTTATCAAATCATAAATTTCAAGACAACATCCTTTATATTAATAATGTCAAAGTGCTACAATTTCCTTCTATTTATCTTCTTGTTGTTAAGTTGTTTTTATTTTGAACAATATATTGAAAATTACTAAAATGTCGATTTAATATTCATTAAGGAAGATTTATGAAAGATTTTTCTTGGTAGTCTCATTTCTTTGGTACACGGCCAATTTCAACGAGCTTTCTCAAGACGGATAACATCCGTTCAGCTCCATTCCGCCGATATCCGTCGGCAATTATTAAATCGCTTCTATTTGTAATAAACCATTAATAATTAATATATTATCGTTCGCAGACAAGGATTTCACGAGGAAGATTTGCTAAAATCGAACATGGCGCATAAACATAATAATATAGCGACTTAGAATGCAACTGGGACAGCTTCTTATATAAGATCGATCGTCTTCTACAGCTTCTCAACATCGCATGAAAATATACTAGTTATATCAATTATTATCAAATTATTATTGTTCTTGCAAACCAAAATAATCTATAAACTGAACCCTTTAGAAAATTTATTATCATATCTGGATTATATCAATTTTAAATCCAATCTTAATCGTTTTATACATTACATAAACATATATATCGTGACTAATAAACATAGATTCAACACAGAAACTGTATTATAAATTATTTAAACATGTATTGTCATGGACACTCGAACTATAAATATTGCAAATTATTAATTTAAAACGCAAATCGAGACTTTCGTCATTTGCAGCCACGAACATTGTTCGAGAATCGATATTATATTCCATTACCGCGATAAAATAATTACATTCGGAACAAGGGTCGAGATGAGAGTACTAGATTATTAACAATTTAACACGGGTAGTTGCCGTTAAAGCCACCGGGCGGGACGTTCATAAAATCCTAAACCGAGCCCTCGAATGTAATCGTGCTTTTAATAAGGTACTCTCACTATTTTTAAACGTTTGCGCGTATTAGCATACCTCACCGCATTTGCATCGCATTTGCATTTTATCCGTGCCGCGGCAAGAATCACGATTACGTACTGACTTACAAAGTTATTACTACATTTCAAAATGTGGATGTACAATGATACCTTTAGAATGACTGTTAATATGAAATACTTATTTCCGATTCCTCTTTTTAATTTGCATATGAAACAATAAAAAATCAATATTATTTGCGAGAACATGTCAATGATTGAATTATTAGAAATAGATCAATTAGATATTTATCATTTAGCAAATATTCACATTATTGTAATAATATATGATGTAATAATATTTACACTTTCTAAAAGCATTTAACACATGAGAGTTGGTTATTACGAACAACAATACGTGTTATGTATGGCAATACTTGCTGAACCTCAACATCAAAATGTCGTATATATATATATATATCGTGCAAAATCATTAAACCTCAATATTCAACCATTTTGAATATATCAAAGGTTACAAGGTGAAGTTACTGGAATATACTATTTCTACATGTATTTTTAATAATTATTTTAAAACATTCTTCAATACAAAATTTAATATATAATCAATAATAGAGTTTAATTAAAGCCAGAATTTTATATATATATATAAAAAGTTAATATATTCATTTATCATATTTTCCATACTAATCAGTTGCTCGTTATTTTTCGTATCTTGTGAATAAGACTTATTTTGAAGAAGACCCTTTTTTCTTGCCTTAAAATTTACTTAATGAGTCTTTATCCATTAATGAAAGAATCATTCATTAATAGTATTTGAGTGAACTGAAACATTACTTTACAAAAATCTGTAAGATTCGAAAAGGAATTATAATCATGTATCGCAATCTACACAAAATTAGATATTACAATAAACAATAAAGGACAAAATGCAAAATTAATAATTTAAGCTTAATACAATTTTGGAAATGAATCATCATTAATTCATTGGTAAATGCAACATTTAAGGTATTGAGATAACCCCGTCAAAGATTCAGTCTCCAATCAGTGAGCAAATCACACGGAATAGGGTCACGCGGAAATGAAAATTTGACGGCAACGTGAAATTACCACGCAAATGCAATACAAGACGATGAAGGTAATTCGTGAAAATTGTCTAATTCAATTTCTCTGTGACAAGCACATTTATGTAAGCTCATTGCATTATCATTTATATATAGTTAAATCGCTCTTAATACATTTCTCATTGAAATAATTGCATTAATTCTTAATTACAGTAAAATTTAGAAATATAAGAGATAGATAAAATAATATGAACACTTAGAAAATAAACAATTTATTACTTGTTTTATTAATAAGAACTTTTGTTCCTTGTTATCTTTGTTAAAATATTCACTCAATGCTTGAATAGCCAATTACCAATGGAATGGTAACTATTTAATATTGTATTATTTTTTGGAAAAATATCTTTCAATCGCTCGCTATAAAAGATATTAGAGAAGAAAATTTTCTCTTCACTCTACTTTCCAAAATTGTGTTCTCCAAAACTTCAACATCTTTTCTAGTGTAATCACCTAAGTTAAATATCATAATTTTGAAGAGTAGAAATAGAAACAAAATTTCTCCTGATATCTGTTAAGCAATTAAACAATGTTCTTTTAGAGGAATTGTATAATATTGCACTATAGCAGCTGCTATACTGCACAAAAAGATCTTACTGAAAAAAAATTTTACTGAAAATTTTACAGATTTGAAAATGATTTTGTTAACTCATTGTTGACTTTTGTTAACTCAAAATAATAATTTTGTTAATTATTCAAACTGATTGCTAAATTGCAAAATTTTTTGTAGCATTGTTCATTATATTTTTAGTGTTCAATCTAATTATTGTCCAACAAAATTATTTTCAGATCTATACCTATTCAGCAAAATTTTAGCAAAATCGTTTTTTTCGTGTATGCACATGTGATTCTATTCTAACAAAGATAAAATCTGTATAAAAGCATGGTAAACCAACTTCTTATTAATAAAACGAGAAGATAATATATTTCTCAGATGTTTACATTATTTTATTTCCTGCATATGCATAATAATCAGAACTTTAGAGTCATATACGACATATTTACTAGCTTTGTCACAGAACGAAGCAAAGAAATAAAAGAACAAATCTTATCAAACAAAAGTCTGACCGTTTAAAATTATTTTCTCTGTCCTCGTTACAATGGAAAATATAATAACGGAAAATGTTATAAAACGCGCACAAAGGATATTATGGCAGCAATGTGAGACGCGACTCGGGTAGATATCGATTGAATCTTCGGGCAAGTTCCACCTCCATCGCTCGCGACATTATCCGTTATTATACGAACCTTTTGCATTCTTGTGGACGTTGACATAGTTACGATGTTTCGGACAACAGCTTGACATTCGTTCGACAGCTGTCCAAAAAATTCAATGAATCGAAATTCGGCTAATGGATTCGCTATTGGTTGACCCGAAGATTCGAGAGCATCGAAGAGATGCGCGCACAAATCCGCGCGTCAAAGGATCACGGATGTGATTACATGAAGGGCGTAGAAAAGAGAGCTGCCGCGAGGCAATAGTGAACGGGGAAAGAAAGGGAGTAGCAAAACGAGTTCTCGGTTTGCCTATAGCTGCTGAAAAGGTCGACTCCGGCAGAGTTTGCGCTTGGGAAGAGTTGGTCGGTTGGGACGGGTGCCGACTTTATGATGTTTTTTGATGCGACAGCACGGCGCGTTACGAGAAGAGATGGAGCGGAAATGAACTCGAGAGTGCGAGTTTCCTATCCGCTTTTCATTCTACGATTATGGAACGGACACAGGAGCGCGTGTTCCGTATGCGTAACATTTTCGTAAAATGCTGCGTTGTGAATCGGCTGAATTCATCTCGTTTCGCTGATCGTCGATTGCAGTTACATTTATGCGACCTATATACTATCTCTTTATAAAGCAGAAATAAATAAAACAGTATTGTGTCACTGAATATGAAAGTTTTAATGATGATCCTTACACTGATAATATTATTGCGTATATTATCATTTAATAACTATGTATATTACTTTTGTGCAGGAAAATATGCATAAATTCGTTTTTTAAATATTTTATTTAAAAAATATCTAACCTCATTAAACAATATTCAAGCTATTCAATCTAATTTATTATAAAAAATACATAACGTAGTATTAGAATTATTAATATAAGTATTTTATTCTCATTTTTGAATAATTAAAATAATAAAGTATAAATCTTTTATTTTACTATTAAAAAAAATTTGCGAAAAAAGATAAATAAAATTTAAGAAAAAATTAATATTAAATTAAATAAATAATAATTTCTATATTAACAGTAATTTCTATATTAACAATTATTCTGTAAAATATCAATATATGTAAATATGTACATATATAAATTATAATAAATTTAAATATATTTGAAATAAAATTTTTAACAAGATGTTAATAAGACTTTAGACTTAAAATCTTTTTTTAATATAAATATAACATTAGTATATAATATATTAATTAATATATTAATTAATTACTAGTATAATTATTATAATATATGACGTGTTAATTACTATTATTAAACCGACTATTAACGTAATTTATGAACAGAGAAATAATGTCAATAAGAGACAATAAAATATGTGTATCTCAATATAGACAGTTGAATGAAATACAATTAATTTGAAATAAAATAAATGATCAGTCACGTTATATTAATAATGTTCCAAACGTCGGATACTATCAATCCATCTGCTAAAAAGTGTCGTTGAAAAAGTTTGCATATAGCGTCATTTTACCGGTTGAATCGAGCTTTCACTCCGACAACCTTTTGCCACTGTGAACGGCGTGAAAAACGTTTCTATTTCTAATGGGAGACGATCTAACGCACCGTTAAAATGCTTAAAACGAGTTAAAACTCGCTTTTCGAGCCTTTACTGGCCCATTTTGCAACGCAATATTGTCGTTCGCATTCGCAGAGTATAAAGTAAATACTGAAATCGCACGTCCATTGCCATTCAGAGATTCTAACAATTGTAGACTTGGTTGAATTCTTTCGAGCGCATCTAACAAATCCGACAATCCGTTTTCCTTCGATGAGCGGCCTAGTGAACAGGCGTAGGATACATCGAAAATTCGATTTTGTAAGCTTTCACGTAATATCGCGCTCAAATTCCGCGACTTAGAGAATAGTCACAGCCACGGAATATGACGCTTAATGTAACTCCATATACCCCGGTGAAACGACCAAACTTTCCGAGGGACATAAATTCACGGCGCGACTTCAAGACGTTCATAAACGCCTCGCTACGTTTCGTACGATTTACGAATGTCCTAATGAATTTATTAACGTAAAGTTTAAGCGTCTGCGGAACGTAAAGGATGTAGGTATGGAATTCGTACGAGAAGCGAGCTTAAACATCCCTTAATTTTCGTTATGTATACACGATTCAAGTAATTTAAATATCTCTCGTATTTTTATTAGTGATGATATTCCACTGACTTGTTTTGTAATAAAAATGGCTACTCTGAATATTAATTAGAAATAGATTAGAAATACTGTATACTATAAGAACGAAATTTTCTGATAGAAAATTACATTTCGTGTCAAATAATCAAATAAATATGTAAAAAAAAATCTTCAATGTTCGAAATCAGTATTTTAATACGAACCACTTCACGCTGCAAATGCTTTGAAGCATTCTTTGATTGGTCAATTCGTAAAATTCTTTCCTCTGATTGGTCAACGAAGCATTTGAAGCGTTAAGTGAATCGCATCCTTAGATGACTCAGCAAAATTCTTTAATCAGAATGTCGAAAAAGATTTATTCAGAAAGGATATTTTCCTTTCGACTACAAGGAGTGATCACACTGCTAATTCTGAGTGTGTTCCACTTAGCGTTCATAACCACGCTCGCAAGCATTATTTCTTGTTTAACATTTGATAAATTGCTAGGACGAAAAGCACTGTGAATGTAGCCTATATTGCTCCTGTAAAAATGAGATAAAAAAATTTGAAATATCCGTGAATTATAAATGTTTTATTTCTCTCAACAAACCCGTTCTGTCTTAGAAACTTCCTTGGAAAATTCCATCGGAAAATTTGTATTAAATTTTATACATTGTTCCAAACGATCCACTCAAATTTATGTGTTAATTTAATACAAGATGAATACATTAGAAGGTAAGACAAGTAATATCGTGGAAGCATTTTTTTCAGTAAAATTAACATTTACAGATATTGAATTACATATTTCATTCATTCATCTTAGAATTTACGCTTTAAAACATGTATTATTTTTGTGTTATTTGTTCATTCAAACATTGTATTATCTTGACGCTAAGAAATGTTAAATATTAATTTTACACAAAATATTTAAATAATCACAATGTTAAATAACACGAATATGTTACAAAAAAATTCAATACAAAATTTTAACAGACTGAAAATGAACCATTTTCAATGCAAATACAAAATATTTTTTATTGTATATATATATATATAATATTGAATTAATATTAAATATATAATTTGTATAATTACATATTTAATTTACACATTTAATTGTGTAAAATTTCTACGCGAAGCAGAATTGACAGAGTGAAACGAATAAAATGATAAGTCCATTGTCACTAAAATCACAAAAACGCACTCGCCTGCAATGTGATTCACCTCGCCAAATAGAAGCTACAACCGGCTGCAAGATGTAGATTGTATACATGCACTGAAATAACAAGCGAGGAATATGAGCAATGAAAGATTGGCGCTCATTCCTGTATTCAGAACGTTGCGAGAAAACGAGCAGTACAGTATCGAGTGATTGAAAGGATGCCAGAGCATAAGATGAAAATACACACATGTCAAGCTTGATGATGCGACGCGTTAGGCACAGCATCCAATTTCAAAGCGAATGGTAACAAAAAAAAGGTATATTCGACAGTCGCATTTACGCATATAATGCCTGGCGATCGATAAGTATCACGCAGCTGATATGACATTCCGCGGATTACGAGGCTAAGTCGCGAAAAATAAATAACGCGGAGAGTAGCGAGCAAGCACGTTCCTTCCTCATCTCTTTTTCTCTTTCACTCTTCCCCCTTTGTCAGGAGCATAATTGCGATAAATCCGCGCTCAAGCCGTGCGCCCGCGGATGCAGGTCACGCTGATAAATTGCGTCGCGCGTTCGAGGCGACGAGAAAAGCGCGAACGGACGATGGAAAAATTGCTCGCGGTCGCGTGAGGGATGAAGCGAGTTGAGAAAGATAAGAAATGCCTCGGTTCCTGATATTATATACGGAAACGGACGCTCTCGCGCAGTAATGACTAGACATCGCGAAAAAAGCGACCGTTAGCCAGACAGTTGGCGGCACGGTTTCCCAGTCCACGATGATGATGTTCGAGTTTGTCTCGAGGATAGATTCCGGAGGTACCCGTCAACACCGGATTATCTGTCATCTGTAACATGTCGTGAAAACAGTGGACAGTGGACTACTTCGTGCAGATGTTTCTAAGTGGTAGTAAAGTATTTTTCTTCATACGCCATGGAAAACATGCTGGCAAATAGTATGTCTGATGATCATAAACCAAAGAATAACTGTTTTAATGAAACTTATGTACATTAACGCCTATTAATGCCCAATAATGCCCTAGTAATGCTCTACAGTGTCCAGTAATGCATAACACTGTTTATTATAATAGACAATTTTCTTACATAATGTCCAGTATAGTCCAAATCGGTACACCGCGAATTTTCCCTTATCATAAATATTATAAAACATCCAACTTAATCTTTTAATTCTTAACTGATATTGTGGATCCATTGGACCCATATCAAATCTAGTAGAAAATTTATTAATTAATTATACTTTAAACAAAAATGAATGCAAGACTAATTATTAGTTTTGATTAAAAATAGCCAGACAGTTGGCGGCGCGGTTTACGATGATGATGATCGAGCTTGTCTCGAGAATATGTTTTTTCGAGGATTGATTCCGAAAGTACTCGCCGACGTCGGATTATCTGTCATCTGTAACATGTCACGAAAGCGGATAGTGGACTACTTCGTGCAGATGCTTCTAAGTGGTGAGTATTTTTCTTCATACTGGCAAATAGAATGTCTGATGACCATTACATAAATATCAGAATATCAAACTTTAGTCTTTTAATCCTTAACTGGCATCGTGAGTATAAAGTGAAAAATACTAATAAAATGTAGATATTAATAAGAAAAATAAGTTTTTATTAACATTATATTATCAGAAACCAATAATACGAAAATATATTCAACATAGAAATCGGAAAAAGCCGAGCCATTCGTTAAGAACAAACAAAACCAGAAGAAAGGCTAATATATGGAGCATCGAAAATAGTTTCACATTCCGCCAAGTTATAAATATCGCCAGGACAAAATTTAGCTGACATCTAACCTACTTTAACGAAACACCTTGAAAAACATGGAATCGTGCAGAAATGTACAATAAATAATCTGATGCGCTCTGTTACCTAATGACGATACAGCCGGTGTCGGGTCGCGGTTTAAGGGACGTTTTTCTGCCTCTACGTTCGTCGCACAATCCCAATGAGTTCGCTACTCCACCCGCCTCTTTCGACCTCCTGTTTATCACTCTGCTTCTGACGGATAATCTTCTTGTCTTGCTCCCGTACTTTCACTCGCATATACTCTTCCTCGTGTGTCCTTTCATCGTACGCGCACCAACTCCACCTCACCGTGTTCGGACCTCATCGCACCGCACCGCACGATCTCGGCAACAGACGCTATGCGATCGTTCCAAACCAGGGAAACTACCATTGAAAGTTAGCGCTCAGCAATAAGGAGAAAACAAGAAGGACATAACAATCCACTGGTAGAAAATGAGCGGTGTATCCCGCCGCTCTTGAAAAGTCACGAAATGATTGGCGCCGCTGAGGAAAGGGGACTGTCGGAGCTTTTCTTGAAATAAGATACACTGTCTCCTTTTGCTCGACGAATCTTACGCTCTGCATCCCAAGGCGCGTTTAACCCTTTAATCAGCCTTCTTTCCTCTCAATTGATTGATTTTTTTTTAATAGGTATACTTATTATTCTTAAAATAGGTTTACTTATTATTCTTAAAAAAGACATCTTTTAATACCCTAAAATATTTCTTTCTTAATATAAGTTATTTCTACAGTAAAAAAATAAAACTTGCATTTTCTATACATATATGTATATTAATATCTTATAGAATAATTATTTTTTATGTAGAAAATATTTTCCTCGTAATAAATTAGTTATATATTTTTTTGTAATAAATTAGATTGAATAGCTTGCATCTTGTTCAAAAACATACGCTTGAAGCACCTATTTTCCAGTTACAGTTACTGACTATTTAACAGTAGTCTTACTTTTTTATGACTGCTCTTAAGATATGTTGTCTGATAACACAATGTGCTTTATCACTTATCAATAGATATAGAATAGGTTTTCAGAAATTTTATGTCCGATAACGCGACATACTTTTCTTATAATAGAGATATGAAATACTTAATCAGCCGTCACATTCCGTTATTTTTTTTTAAGAACATCTTTTTTATTGCTGTACGAATTAACTATAACACATTCTTTACATGACTAAAGAAGACATCCAGAAAAATATATCACTTATTACACGAAAAACTTTTATTACACGAAAATACTTTTATTTACAATAAAATGGAAGAGATCCGAATAATTTCTTTAATCAAGAAAAACACGAAATTTAATTTAAAACAAATCATTAAAAATAATTTATTTATGCAAGTGACTGGAGTTTGTATAACATGATGTACTTCACCTTCAGTTAAAAATAATAAACGGTATATCATTGGAGAGAATCACCGATTAAATATCCGCATGATCAAATTTTCCCTACCACCTGAATGTTCATTCCCATCAGATTTCTCGCTGGTTTTCACACATTGACCGAGCACATTAAATATGTACATGGCATGAAAAACGTGTTTCCGATAAAGTTAAAGCACAGAATTGAAACGAAACAAGAAGCGTAGAAATCACAGTCAAAATCAAATTAATTAACGCTACGGTTTGCATTCAGCAAACATCGTGAAATTGTTATCAAATTTCACAGAACAACGAACTGGTGCTAAAACACTAATTTGCATATACATGCGAAAATGTATACATACGAGGACGCATCCACGCGCAAAATCTTGCACAAAGACGTATAGCTTATATGTCAATGTTTTGAAATTATCAATATTTTATATTGACATGTATATGCAGTAGAGTAGAATGGTACAACTTCGAACATAATACAATTCTAAACAACAAACAAAATAAGATTTAA
The DNA here is from genome assembly GCF_000143395.1 of Atta cephalotes. Taxonomy (NCBI): domain Eukaryota; kingdom Metazoa; phylum Arthropoda; class Insecta; order Hymenoptera; family Formicidae; genus Atta; species Atta cephalotes. Next base: position 903,339 of record NW_012130076.1, read on the forward strand.
AATCAATTTTTTAAGTTTTAATTTTTCCTGTTTATATTCTTCAGCTATTTCATTCTCTATATTTATGTTTCTTCAGTACCCTTCATATAATGAGAGAATTACAAAACTTAAAAATTGGATTCAAATTTTATTTCGTTTAAAATTGTACTATTTGCAATTATATTTACTCTTATTATATATAATCTTTCCATTGATATTTAATGACGGATATTTCTGAAACAAAATATGCATATTATGTATATACTGATATTTGTGATCAATGACAACGCATCGCATGTGTCTATGATATTTCAACACAAAGGCGAAGAGCTGTCAAAAAGCCTGTAACAGAAATCCATACTTTTGAATCACTAAGAATAATTTACTAATAATATCGTGAAATATAATATTATTGAAAATAAACAAATAATGTTACTTGGTGAAATAATATATTCCGACAGAACTGATATACGTTGTCTATGTTTGTAATACAAATAGTGAATAATACGTGTAATAATATCTCATATGTCTCTAACATTTTTTTAAGAATAAATTAAAAGTATTCTGTACATGAACACTAAGTTTTATACTTTTGATATATCATAGTTCAAAAATTATCCATTATTGAGCCTTGTAATGAGCCTATGAAATATTTTTTTTGTTCACATCATAAACTATATGTGAAAACTAATTCATTTTATGGGGAGTCCAATTTTTATAATATTAATTAGTGCGAGATCTTTCCACTCATTAAAAAATACTATTTACAAGGACCATTCAACAAAACGCTCAGACACGGCAAAATTATTTTCGATGTATATAGATTCATCATGCTAAAGGAGATTAAAATCCGTGAAGAGTCCATTATGTTGTCTCCTTGTTAGTTGTAAAACGTCTCGAAATGAACAAAGTATAAAATAGATTAGAAGAGACTTAATAAATCATTTGAACAATATATTTGATCAATTGGCCAGTGCAATTAATCAATTCTTTCTTCGTCTGAATTTCAAAGCAATTTCTAGCATCGGACATGAAGCTTTAAAATTAGATTATTACATAATACAAAATTAGGTTATCGCATAATACGGACATATTTATGGTATTAAATAGAAGCGCATGTGCTTGTTACATTTTAAAACAACGCGTCTTAAATTTCCAATAAACAAAAATATTTTACATTATATTATATTAGCAACTTACTAAGAAATAATATCTGATTTCGATATTTCGAAGTTACAAGTATGGTTTGCTTTGCAATCAAATATTGAGTAATACCGATATGAATTTCAGAACAGAATTGCACGTATGAAGATTTCCATATTTAAAGTTATCGATCATATTGTTCTCAATTAAAGGGTTACACCCCACCTGAGATGTAAAATAAGACTTTTAAGTGATTAATTCTACTGCATACAATTAATTTTTATTTGAGGAATATATATTATGCAATATATTTACTACAAATATTTTTTAAGTAATAAAGATTTTACATAAAAATCGTTTTTTCCGTTTATAAAATATAAATCAATTCTATGCTGTAGTTGACTAGAAAAAAAATCTTAAATTCATACTTATTTTAAAGTGTGCGCATACATTTTATAAACCAAATAATTATTTATTATACAAATGTTACTTTTTTTTATAGACTTCGAGGGTATGAAATTAATCAGTAGCAATAAAACGGTATCAGGTAACTGGTATTATCAATGAAATGACTGTACTTCTCCGCAAAAGAACTGTATGTGCGATCGCCGACCTATAAAGCAACGTAACATTGAATTGCGCCCGCGAGATCGTCATAAAAAACGATAGTTATAAAAAAAGGACAAAAAATGAAAAATAGAGAGGAAAATTATCAGTGTGCTTGCCTGAACATGGACAACATGTGCATCGAGCAAAACGAGGAGAGACAAAATATTTCTTTATTTAACAATTCATAACTTTGTTAATAAATATACACGCGTCGCCGTGTCTGTATACTCGGTCAACGGCACGTAAAGCGAGTAATAACTTCCACGAACTCGGCTATTAATTACCTACTAATTACGGCCATGCTTATTTGCTTATCCGAGCGACTTGCTGTCCTCCCTCGAGATATGTATACGATCACGTGCACTAATAACACACCGATCATGCACTGATGAGTAACCATGTTACAGAAAACCTTTTACGTTTCGCCGAGGACGAAGAGCTCGTTCGAACTCTAACAAAACAAAATCTTCAAACAAATGTTATAAAATACATTCCTCCATTTCTTCTTTACAGTAGATTTTTACAAATGCTGTTAATGTTCATCGTAAAAAAGAAATGAACATAATTTCATGTTTTATTCCATATACTTATATTACGAGAACGTCTTCCATAAAAAGGAAATGTGTCCATAAATCTACACGTTCATAAATGTGTACAGTCAAGATGAAAAAATTTATACGTAATTTATAAAGATTTATTCCTGCAAATACATAAAAGATAAATTATTGAAGTGTATGTATTAATATACTTATTTTTTCCTTTCATACTTTGGATCTCTCAATTTGATTTCTTAGGATGTGAAATTTGAACGTGCAAATGATTTACGAATATTTATAAGCGTAGAATATTTATAGTTAAAAATATTTCTAGTTTATTCAATAGTTATATTAAATTGCATATAAAATGGACAAATCATTTAAGTAGCGCTTAAAACCTCAATGTAAACTATTCATGTGTAATTAATTCTTTAATTTGCTTTGAACTTGAGTTTTATATCATTTAGGTATTTTTATAGTTGTTTATAAATAAATTATAAAAATTAATTAATATCACGATTGAATTAAAAAACTTTTAACGTATAAACAGAATAAAAGAAAATTCTGTTGCAAAAAAGAATTAAATTGTAACAACTGTCATTGTACTGTTATACATTATTACGGATTCCTAAAGCACGAAAATTGGTGAGTTCATTTTCAGTTGAAACCATCGATTTCAATTTTCATCAATACATCTCTAACTAAAAATAAAACAATATATAACAATTCGATTTGGCTATATCTCAAAATAAATATAACTAGTTCATTTAGAGAAGAATATAAATAACATTTATCTAACATGATGCGATATTTGTATATAAATTTTGTATAGATTTATAATACTCGCTATTTAACTTTTTACATTGTTATTAATTTTGAATCACTTTAAAGATTTCTTACAATGTTATTTATTGTTTATAAGGGATATATAAAATAGCACAATAATAAAATAATTGTATCAAATATATAAGGAAATATATATAAATATATTAATGCAAAATAATTTCTACAAAATTATTACTTAATAATGACTCTTTTTTACAATTATTAATACAATTATGACTACAGAGATGTACTGTCTGTAATCACATCATCGATATTACTACTGAAAATGTGTACTGCAGACAGTTTCTCAAAGTAAATTTTCGAATATTTCATTAATTAGTATTAATTATAATTAAATATAAAAGAGATTTGCAATAACTTTGTATATTAAAGAATCACAATTTTATATTTAAAAATATAAAAAATAAAAAAGGGTGAAATTCTGGAAAACATAAACTAATTAATTTTATAATTGACAACAAATTCAGGTTTTGATTTATTTCAAGTATATATTATTTAAATTTCAATTTTATTATCAAATACGTGTGAGCAACATAAATTATTTGCACGTCAGTTAAGAAAATTCTGGAAAACTCTGAACGCGATGCGAGCGACCGGAATAAACTAACTAGTTTTAATTAGTTTTATAATTAGACAAGCAAATGAGAGATATGCAAACAAAGAGCGGCACTAGACATATTAACCGATAAACGGAATGCAACAAGTAATTCACTTACCAACCGATGCATTAATTGCACTTACTCCATTCCTCTCTGTTTCCGGATATCGCTTTCTTTCTTCTCGTCCGCCGTAACTGAACACACACATACACACATATTTTTAATATACATTATTCTAACTTACAATTAATTCACTTCGCACAGTCGCATTATCATTATCGAATATCATTCGAGAGGCATACACCGTCACGCACAACCGACTAGAGTAAGAAAGATAGGTTAGGTTATTGCCGCGACCAAATTTTACAAAAAGATTGCGAACAAGCAAACGCAGAAGACGTGACCACTTATTATTAAATTCGATACTTCACGATATTCACTTCCGACGGACTAAACGTCGCGAAATCACTCACTTAAGAGTAAGTTATCTGACAGAACGGCTCGTCACGATGCGATTTCCGAAAAGAAACTAATCGGTAGTCACAATCTTGGCCGCGACGTAAAACAAGCGAAGCTAGAGCAATGACTAAGTACTACTTATGAAATCTTAGGGCGGTATTCATAGTCCGTTCTTACTTTAAGACCGTTTTAAGCAAAGCTGAACATGTATTTAATTAAAATAGTTTTATAACACATTAATTGCAATACAAGTATATTTTCATATTTTGTATTTTGTATTTCAGCCGAGCACATAAATTATGTACTTTTTATTTAAAATCGATAGATTGAAAGTATTCTTATATATTCTTATATATCTTTTGTATTTTGTAATTCAAATAATAAGATTGATTGTCAATCTTAGTATTTGAAATACAAAATACAAAATACAATTGTCTTATAAATACTACTGTTTTTCAAATAAAAGTATTTCACATGCCCAATCCTGGTTTTGAAGCCAGTATTAGCATCTTAAGTAATATCTTAAGATGCTAATACTGGCTTCAAAAGCGTCATAATACACAATAAAAATTCTTACATGATCTCAAATAAAATATTTTCATGTATATTTTCATAAAATGATACTTTCAGTCGATAAAATTGTCATACTTATAAATATGGAGTACCACAAGTGTATCTTATACCGTGATGTAAAAATACAAAGTGTCATTGCGCATAATTTCGAATATAATTTTGAGGCAAATGTCTTATTAAATAACTAACAAAAGTAAAATTTCGTAGAAATAAAAATGTCTTATTGGTAAATTTCTAATGGTAAATTTCTAGGGGCTCTATTGACTTATAATATTTTGGACTAATTTCTGATTGTTGATGGACTGCACATTCACGGGAATGAAACAATAAATATTCATTATGTTTTATATACTCTCTCTTAAAATTTTGAAATATATTCCAGTTAAGTTTTAATAGAGGAACATTTAGATATGTATCACATGGATTTTGAAAAGTTTGATATTAAAATATAGACATTGAAATCGTAAAAATTAATATGTAACATTTGTTAAGTGAGCGAAAAAGAGTTGAAGTTAGCTATAGGATTTATCGAGATCAACAGGGATTACACTTTCAGATTTCGTCGAGTTTAAATGTATATTGTAGTGCTGTACCTTTATTAATTCTAGTAAAAGTATTTGATACAATTATCAAGCATTCGCGAGAAAATCAAATTTGAAATTTTTAGTGCATACCACGAGTTTTCAACATTTTTCGAGCTTATACAGACATTGTGGCTAGACGAATTCAATCAAGCTTCGTTTATTTACTATGATATTTATCATGTTTGTTCCTCCAAACTTTAAAACTTTATAACTCCAATCCTTTGATACTTGAATGGTTACATATTATTTTTACGATGCCAAACTCTATATCTCATCAAACTTTCCGAAATCCACATGATATATTTGGATTTTCTTTACAAAAAAATTAAATACCTAAACAAATTTGTGCCAAAGAAAGAAATTCTATTCGATCTTATATGTCATATATTATAAAATGGAAAAAACAGAAAAATTGAAGCAATTAGAAAAATTAGAAAAAATACATAAAAAATTTATATTAAAATGTATATAAATATCAAAAGCTCATTAGCCATTTTCATTTAATATTGAAAAATAATATAAGTTTATCATAAAACTTGATATCGGTAAATTGATAAATATTGCAATAAATTTTATGATAATTTTCATTAGACTTTCTATCTATCTTGTTAATGATTTTCAAAAAATGAAAGAAAGCGTACAAAAGATAATTAAGAAAATGATCCGAATCATATATGTCTTAAATTTAGTAGTTAGGAATATTCATATTTTCTAGAATTCTCGGAAAAAATATTGTCTGAAATACTACAATGTGGATTGTAAAATTATTTTGCTTGCATTCTTAAATTAAAATTTTATTTTCTATATATAATTCTATATATATTCTATATATATATATAAAATAGCGAGAGAGAGAGAAAGAGAAAGAGAGAGAGAGAGAGAGAGAGAGAGAGAAGAGAGAGAGAAAGAGATTGAAAAAAAGAGAAAAAGACAGAAGAGAGAAATAGTGGGCGAGGCGGAGAGACGGAGAGCCCGAAAAAGTCGGGGAGAGATGGGACAGCCGAATGAGTGGGTTGAGTGAGTGAATGACAGACAGACAGCAACCAGACAGGAGACTGACAGCGCGGCGGCGGGCTGACAGCTTGCCACTCTGCCGTGCGTTCGTAACATCAAGTATTACCGGCTACCGTGCGTGTTGATCCTCATACCATTCATCGGCAAAAAGCCGGCGAGCTTCCGATTTTGCCCTGTCTTTTGTCACGCTGTCGTTTGACGGGTTCCGCGCGCGATGTCATTTTCAACGCGATGGCCATTACGTTCTGTTCCAATTAAAAGAATAACCTGTCAGCCGGACCGAAGTTTCTCTACCTTTCGGGGGGCATCGGAACTTGTTAACGCGCATCCGAGAATTTATAACTCAAGCCGAGAGACATGGAGAGAAAGGGAGAAAGAGATATAGTCCGCCGACGCGGTATGCGCGAGTATGTGTTGGACTAGATATCGCATAAGCTTGAGCGGCACATGCCGGGCGATAATAGGCGGGTATTTACGCGTCAGCGGTAAGCGAACCAGAAAATATTTTGACGAGCAGTCGAGTCTCCCCCTGGAAATTACCGTATTTCCATCACCTGCCGTCATCTTTGTTACAGATAGTAGCGAGACCGTTCCGAGAAAATGCGAATTATTGTCAAAAGCAAACGCGCGGCCGGGGTATGCTTATGACTGTAAATTAAGTGTAATTCCGACGGTAACGACGTAACAACAGCTCCACCGACGTAATTATTTGGTGCAATCGTCAGGTCCTCGGCGCACTGCATTTGTGAAATTGCGGTTAAATTATAGCCGTGCTGCCGTTTGACGAATATCACTCACGTGCACGGTGCTAAATACACAGGTACGTAGAGCCACGACTTATCGAGAGAAAGAGAGAAAGAGAAAGAGAGAGGGCGACTCGGGGCGTAGCCGGCGGGGGGTGCTTGTCGTTTAAGGACAGAGAATATACATGGTAAGCAAAAATTATATTGCGAAATCATACATTGTAATATCATAATAGAGAGGCAGACGCTGCTGTGCCGAGCGTGATATCACGCACGCCGCGTACAAATGTGTGTTTTTAGTGAGATTGTGGTAAAAACGCATCAGGTTTGCCGATAAAGTTTAACTCTTGACGCTCGGTGCGTTCGCGTGACGAAGTGTAGCTTTGTTTCCTCGCAAATAGTAGATACATCGCTCGCCGAAGATTATATCTTGTTTATCCCATGTAACATTATAATGAGAAAATATAGTCAATTAGCTTATCAACTTTCAGGACCTATCTTTGAATTCACACATATGTACGTTGAGAGTGCCTCGCGGCGAAACGAAGACGCGAAATTGCTGTAAAAGTTGCCTTCTTCCCTTCTTTCTTTTCCACTTTGTAAAATTATTACATAAACGAAAAAGAGGCAACTGAATTAATAGGAATATATATAGATTAAAATCGTGCACCTTATTTTACACAACGTTTCATAATCGTGAAATCGTTGCGAGTACACTCTTACATAATTGCAGAGTACACGGTGAATACATACTTTGCGAACGAAAGAAGTGGCAGAACGATGTACTTTCTTAACCATCGCGAGAAAACTACCGAGCTGAGAAAGACGGCCGGAACGGAATCGCCAACCTTCTAATTTTGGAGTTATTAACTGACCGATGTATGCGATGTACGAATCATAAACAATAATAAGTTAAACTAGACCGATGTATGAATAAATCAAATAACTAAAGAAGGACTAGATATGGCTGGGATAATATTTTTCGCCATAAATTCTTTGTTTTAAAATGCTTATTAACATCATTATTAATTTCAGAACATGATCGATATTGAGTGATACAGTATTGTTATGTAAATTTTATAAGATATAGTCACGCTTAATTAACGTAAACACACAAAATTTTTCATTTTTAATAGAAAAAATAATTTATAATCTAGACCTTTATATGACACAAATAATCTAATTATTAACTTGAGTGAAAAATAAGAATAAACATATACCATCAAATCATGAAATGAGTGAATGTATGTAGTTCAATGTCTGTTCATAACACTTAAATAAAATATATAACATAAAAATGCTTAAAAATTTAAATCGCTGTTATAATACTGATTGCCAAGAAGCCCTAACTGAAACACATATAACAGAATTTTTAAAAGTTTGTCCTACATTGAGAATAATTTCTGGTGGAAAATGAACGAATCAGAAGATTCTGATCATAATCATCAGAATTCTAATTATCCATTTTCAACTAGAATTCCAATTTGCAGACTTTTTTTTATATAACTTTTATATAACATGGCAGATTGAACCTTCTAATGATTACTGAGAGAAGATATTAATATTCAATGATCTCGCTCACTTATGTGTAAAATTTACCGATAGCATTCTAGGATTAAATTGATAATCAATTGCGATATTATTTTTTCAGCTTTAATTTATGATTATGTTTCAAGTTTGATAGTATCGGCGCGCAGTTTATTTGTATAATTGAAAGATATATATTTTACATATAAAATTCTAAGATTTTCTCTCTCTCCTCTCTTTCCAGCCTCGATCGTATTTGGTCCTTCTTTATTTGATGTATACACCATTATTTTGCAATACTTAACAAAGTCATGAATGAATGTCAGATGACCAACGCGAGAAAAGTCTCGAAAATGCAAAAAAAAAGATAAAAAGAAAAAGGAAAGGAAAATGTTGGAGTCTAAGAGCGAGAGGCAAAGTCCATGTATCCCACTATCGGCTCATCGGCCTTCTCCCTCGATGCCCCTCTGGTACCCTTCTCTCCCGTCCCTCACCTACGGGCAGGTGAGCAGTGAGTCCGTGTGGCGCGGGTTACCATTATGTCTACAGCCTTGAATTAAAATGCCATATAATGACACAGCTAGGCGGCCCGTATAATTTATGTCCATAAAAATAAAATCATAATTACAGAGGCGCGGACTGCGAAAAGACGGTAATAATATGGCTGCCCGCTGCGCTCGTTGCGTGTTCCGCGGATATATATCGTGCTGGTTGCTGTTCCTGTCGCTGGTTGTCGTGCGGCGGTGTTGATGCGCCGCAGAAATGTGGCCGCCAATGTCAATCGTCGGGAGCGCGGAATCGTCGAGAGGTGCATTTTTGTGGGTAAAATCAGTTTCCTCGTTAGGATGAGCGTATAATGAGAGTGCCGAGGAGGAATATAATGTTGCGGTAAGATTGCCAGGAGGGACGATACGTCAATCAATCTTCGATCCTGTGTAAAGATACTGACGGCTATGAAAAGTTGTCTTAAAAGTGGTATTGGAATCAATGTGACCATTTCCTTTCTCGTTAGCGATTAATGCTCTTGCGAGCTTTAATTATTGCAAATCATCCTGGATTCGTAACAAGTATAACAAACGCTATGAAATAAGGATATTAGATAGAATAAATTTTTGTTGTATGAAAGGATTTTTTATGAATGCATTATTTACAAACAAACAAGTCCATTTTTTTAAGTATCTGAGTTATAGTTCAAATCGTTCTCCATCGATACGCGAAAAGAACAGTTTTGTTGAAGCTTCTAAAAATTTAATTAGATAGATACAGATTTGAAAATACTATTAAAAATAAAATATTAATTTTCATATTTTTTCCTGCCTTAGAAAGTCTACTATACGTCTTTAAATTAAAATTAACATTTTATTTTTAACAATGTGTTTTGTTAAACTATAAAAAAAATTAGAATTACGTAGAATGTTGTTTTGAATATCAAAACTTTTTAGAACACTACTCATTATGCTTAAATTTTCTAAATAAATTTATTTTGATGGTCCAACAAAATTATTTTCATAGATTTAATTAAATTTTTTAAAAATATTTCAGCAAAATCTTTTCATGTAGCGTCACATCGTAAGCAATTTCATTCCGATGATCAAACAAAAATCAAACAAAAAAAAATATAAGTTTAACTTCTGCAAAGAATGTTTTGTTAAGAGCGACTTGTAAAATTTTATAAATAAAAAATGAAAACATTATTGCTATATAATTTCTTTTAATAATATTTCCTTTTTCACCTTTATCATTATTAATGTTATAAAAAGATAATGAGATAAATAAGTAATAAATAAAATAATTGGATCTCCCTATATATGGACTATTCAACATGACCTACTTGTTATTTGTGGGTAATTACACGGTGAATTTAACAGGTAGCATTAGTAAGTCGTGCAGAGGCTGTCTGTCCGACTCGATTGCATCAATTTATTGCTCAATTTGTTAATTCTGTTATTGTCAGTAAAGGAAAATTCAAAACGTGGTGACATTTTGTAGATAAGTAATCCGCTTTCTACGACTGCCAAGAGATAGTTCATTTTTGTATTAATAGTTCATATCATTGTAATTACTATGCAATTATATTTTTCGATACTATTTAATTTATAGTCATAACATTTTGTTTATTATCAAAAAGCAAATTCTTTGTAAGGTAGAACCAATATGGTCAAGTTAGACATATTGTATATACATTGATTGTGATGTTTTTTTAAGTGATGTATTTTTGTTGTTTCAGATTGTGGATATAATAAATTGCTACACATCGTGAAGATAAGTAGATATGGAAATAAGAAGAAAGTCAATTGTTTGGAAAATGATTCTTTGTGTACTCTCACGTCAATTAATAAACATGTCAACATGTTAATAAATTTATAATGCTATAAAAGTAACATTATAAATCACTTTATTTTTTTATTTCTGTAACATTTTTTTTCTACGAAAAAAAAGAAAAACGTATACTTAAATACATGTGTTTCCAGTATGACCTAAATGTTATTTTTTTCTTAAAGATCTTGTACTTATGTAAATATTTGAAAATTTCTCATATTTTGCTTAATGTTCCTCTTTTAAATTAAAGAATGTTTCCTCTTTTGAATTTATTTGAATGCAGTTTTGGACTCAGTAAATATTAATAAAAATAAAAATCACAAAGCTTAGCTAGATCATACAGGATTCAATATCTTATATTTTTACAAAAATCAAATAAAAAGTTTATTTATTTATTTATTTTTAATGGGTTCTCAAAATATTATTCAAAAATTTTGTTTATATATTTATTATATGCAGAGAAAAATTACTGTATTTATATAATGGACAGTTCGAGCATGAGAAGTTTCTTTTGTTTTCTGAAAAACATTTTAGACTTGTTTGGTTTTCGAGACAAATCCTTTAATGCATCTCCAAAATAGACATTTATATTCATTATCCGATTAAACAATATTGAAAGTAATTAAATAACGGGCATCATTGCCGATGGGACAAATTGCGCGAATACGGAAAATAATTTCAATTGTGCTAATCCTATACGTCATACGCGGCGGATGAAGAGGGGATAGTCTGAGGTCCGGGCCTCCTGGAATTAAAACTGATAAATGAGGAGAGAAAAATTAATGGCGCCGAAAACACCACTTCGCCGGCATTAATCTTGCCGCGGCAAAGTGGCAACGAGGGTTTTCCAGGGGCGCGTGCAGAAAGAAATCGTTTCAGCTCCGTTTCTCACCGTCCGTACGTAGCGCAAATCGTCATGAGACTCTGAAACGCGAACGGAAAGGCGATGTGAGATCGCGTTGATGAATGCCCCCATTACACGAACACCGCTAGTTACTCCTCGGAGATAAACCGCCTTCATTACTCACTTTCTGGCGTGACCTTATTCCCCCTCCCCTTCCTCTCTTCCTTCCTCCACCGCGCGCACCGCGCACCTTCCTGTACCTCGGTCCCGCGGCCTCCACCCGGGTACCTATTAAACTAATGCGAATTAATAACGGCAGCTTTTTCTACTCAACGGCCGCCTTCTTGCAACAATAACGGCGTTTTAGTACATAATAAATTTGGACCTCAGGAAACGTATATAATTGCCACGCGAGAGCGTGCGTATCTCAAGACCGGGTTTAACAGATTGGCTCATTTATCTTCCAACGAGGATTCGCGTACTTAGATATATGTATATACTCGCGCAATGGAGAGCCTTGATGGGTTTTCCGGTACGAAATATCCTTTTTGAATAATAAGCGTTTGCTGATGATTTGTCCCGTCAATCTTCGTTTTATCTGCAAACATTCTCTTGACGGATTACAAAATGACGTACTAGTTACTGCTAAAAATTTCTGTTTGTGTTCTCGATTAAAAGAAAAAGAATCTCAATTTTATATCTATCCGGGGAAATAATTTCATTTCCTTCATTACAAATCGTGTACATACGCGACATTACTATTTTACTGAATACTTTGCGAATATAACACATATTTGTCAATACTGCGCGGATATAAATGCCACGCAATCACATTTAATGAGTCACGTTACGCCCTTAATGAAACCAACATACGCTTAATTGGAAATTAAATTAACGAGCATTACGCGCGAATCAAACGGAATGAAGTAAATTCGCTTAAAAGCGAAATCATAATATATGTCCTATTCAGTGCCGACATGGATTGCGATATATCAGAGTTGTCATCTTTCAATTTAAATATAACTTTCTGTAATTTGCGTAAGGTAGATAAATATTTCTCATTATTTATTATCGTGTCTAAAGTGACTTAAGAAGGATATTAATACTGAACTTGTGCTTCATCTTAACATTATTTAGTATAGAAAATCTGCGATTTATGTCCTCATTAAAATATCGCTGTTATTGATAAAAAATTGAGACAAGGAAAAAAATTAGTATTTTTGAGATAATGAGAGAAAATCGATTTTAAACCTTAATGTATTTTTGTGGAAAAATGTCACATTTGTAGCACATTGATTTATATAAAAAAATACGTATATAAAAGTACGTATATAAGTATATAAAAATATATATAAGTATATAAAAAAGATTTATATAAAAAAAGTAGTAAAGTAAGTAAAGTTATAAAGAATGTATACTAGAGTTGCAGTGTTCAAATTTTGAAAATTTACATAGTTTTAAGGAATACATTATAATTGAAATTGAAATTATAAAAATTGCGTATTCGCTATCCTAAAGATGTATTACACTCCTATTTTTTAATCAAAAAATAGGAAAATTATGAAAAAACACAGATTTTTTAATACCATGTTTGGTAGTGATTTAAAACCTAAACAAAAAAATCATTTCAATAAGAAATACATATTTTTAAAAAATAATTAAAAATAAAATGAGAAAATTTTCATTTAAACTATAAAATTGAATTGTTAAATATTTAAATATTATTGAATTCTGTTTCATATTGTTATACATATTGTTACATAATATTTAATTTTACAGAAAGTCTAAATTTCCAATTTCAACTATTTTTGTGAAACATCCTTAAAATATTATTTCAATTAACCATTTAAAAAATGCTCTACCGAAAAGTTATTAATTTTGTGAGATATGTCACTTTCCTATCAACGCAGAATTTTGGATACAGCATGAATTGCGGACTATCGTCTTCCGTGGTTTCGGGGAGAGTGCTCAGCAATGCGACAGGACCCCTCGCTGCATGCTTCCCGTCGTCTACGTCACTGGACAAATCCGATATTCCAGTCACGCTCGGGAAAAACAAAACACACACGAGAGAGAGAGAGAGAGAAAGAGAGAGAGAATACGTTTCCCGCATATGCGTCTCGCGTGTACTCGTTGGATTCATTTTAGTCGGGGACATTTCGCTGTCAGCGCGGCGTTATCGCGCATCGCCGGGCAGTAAAACGTTTCGGCCGTACGCCGATAAACCATGAATCCGCAATTTACAGGAAACGTGAGTGATTCGTTGCTGCGCCCGCACGTACCCAGGGCTATAGGAACGTATAAAACACGGGTGCGCGTATAATAACGTGAACACGGCCCGCGTTACCCGCGTATGTTTGTCGCACCGAAAGGCAAAACTGGGCGGTTACGCTCCGTATACAATTAAAGAAAATTGCGACGAATATCTGCAATTTTTACGCTGCAATTGACATTGCGAGCGTATCCGTCGTCTTCGAGACGACGACTGGCCCGATGACTTAAGTGGAACAAGTTAATTTCACGGGACCGCTTACGTCGCGGTATCGTGACAGTGTCTCTTTATAAATGCATTGACTCGAAACGCTAATATTTTTAACTCTTCCCCTTGCTTTCTCAACTCCTCCCCCCTCTCTCACGCTTCTTTTGACACGGTCATTAAATACGACTGGGATGGAATAAAATTGCCGTCGTTTCACTGATGACAGGCGATACGTCATTGTAACCGTTTCACAATGGGACATTACTCCTCGGGTTCGGGACAATAGTTAACTCTCCGCACCGCGTAAGTGTGCGCATTATTATTTGCGCGTGCATATGCCGAAGCTCGGCGGTGATGTCCGATAGTGAGACTGGATCACTTTATTTATACAGAGAGAAAGTCTATGCTTCCTCTTCTGGTCCGATTCGAAGTATCGAAAACAGCTGGATGACAGTCTATGACAGTCTAGACAGTTTAGACAAAGATCGCTTTATTCAAATATTTAATAACAAGTGCTAATTTTAATCACCGGACACAAACGAGATGAGCAAAAAACGCGAACTGAGTCATGATGATAGATTTCGCATGTAACAAACTTTGAAATATGCGACAAATAATTTTATGCGTGTAAATGGTGAAAGGGATAAGCACGTGAGAGATGACTTTGCTGAAATATCCAAAAATTTAGAGAGAAAACGATTTTGCTGAAAGATCTAAAATTTTGCTGGATATAAACCGGAAAATAATTAAGTTGGAAATTAAAAAATAATGAGCACCGCTTTCAGCAAAATATTTTGATGTTCTAGCAACCAATTTGAATTTTTAACAAAATCATTTCAATGGTCCATTAAAATTATTTTCAGATTTGTATTTATTAAAATTTTAGATCTTTCAGTAAAATTGTGTTTTTTCCATAAACAGATCTGACAATAATTTTATTGGACTAAAATAATTATGTAGAAATAATTATGCTAAAGCATTGATAACATTGATGCAAAAAAGTTTTGATTTTGTATTCTAGTCAACCAATTTGAGGATCCTGCATAATTATTTTGACAGTAAATTATTTTCAAATTTGTATATAGCTAAATTTTCAAATATACTTCAGCAAAATCATTCTCTTCGTGTAATCGCAACATGTTGAAACATTGATATAGTACTTTCGGACTTACTGAGTTGAATCGAACTCATTTCTGCGACGCGACATGCAAACCGTCGTTTAAATACGGGTCTCGCTTGCGTCATCCGTCGCGCCGCAGCGGCCGTTTATAAAATGGCTATATAACGGGGCGTGAATATTCATTGAGTGTCATAACGCTCAGTGAACATCCGTCGCGTGTAATGGATAGTCAGTAATGACGCCTCGTTATGACAACGCGCTCGTGGTTAGTGTAGGTAGATGCCTCTGGCGAATCCAGAGGCGGTCAGGAACTGACGTTTCCGACTCGAGAGTCGGCGTAAGGTAATAATTAATCGCTCGCGTTTCTAACTTTTGATTATATCCCATGATTCCGCTGACACTGCTCGAACTAATTACTTAACGAGCCCGCTTGATGTACAAGATATATCTAGGAACAGCCGCTGCAAGATGACAGTCGTATAAATCCTGACGCTTCTCGTTTCCTTAATTTAAAGCGTCACGTCGCGCACAGTTCTCCAGATAGAATATCGACATTCGCTCTATCTCTCTCTTTCTTCCTCTTCGCCAAAACAGAAATACACCTCTGGTTATATTAATGCGCCTCATTATAAGTCACGATACATAATCGATGTATAATTTTATGTTGTCCACGTTACGTGCGTTCAATTTATGTCATCTCTCCTTATTGCGATGAGTTTAAGATAATTTGCAGCAACTTAGTAACATTTTCTTTCCAGATGACAGATAGCAGAAATGATTGAGAGTGACTCTCAATCATTTCTGTTTAAAAAAATTTTAATCTTTTCTTAAATAAATACAGATGCTCTGTGGATGAATTGAGTAATCGGTATATGAAATAGCTATATCTAAAAATAAAGAATGAGATATTGCAATTTCTGAATTCCTTAAATTCCTGAAAGTGTTGAAATAGTTACAAATCCTATAAAATCAAAGAAAAAAAGCGGGTTTAATTGCAAAGGAAGTTAAATCTTTATTGTAGGGAAAAAAGTGCATAAGAAGTTAAATCCTCAAATCCCTGTTGCAAATGTAATTACATCCAGTCGTATTTAATAAAAATAACGGACACTTTTAGAATCAGTTAAAATCTTTTCATCAGATACAAAATCAATCAATTACATTATATTTTAATAAATGAAAATTATATTTTTTTCTCATGCCACATTATGTTTTGTTAAAGCAATAAATTTTTTAAGTAAAAAATTATTAATAGTTTTGAATGAGAAAAATTATACAAATTATATCTATTTTGCTTATACCATAAGCTTTTTCTTACCTTTTATTGTTGATACAAACTTCTTCAAAAAAAATTTCAAGTGGAAATAATGACTTTTGCCAATAATTATTTAATCGATAATTCCTGAAAGTTTGATCGCTAGATTCTTTACAACAGAACAACTAAACAGAATTTTTCCAAGACATTTATTTCTCTCGAAGAAGAAAAAGAAATCGACGAAAAAAGCACACGTCACGATAGCCGAGGGAATTCGTGCTACGCCAATGTGCGACACGCCACGACCAAAAACCATAAAGGACTTATCGCCCGATCCAAGCGTAATCACTTTCCCGGCGGGGTTGAAAGTCGCGTATGCCGCGGAGTTTCAAGAAGGGAGGGTTGACCGACGAAGTAAATCAAACTAGAATTACCGCCTGCTTAGCATACGGACCAAAGTCTCCCAGGAACAAGCAGCGATGAGGGCTGGAAAGAAGGGTGAGAGGGGACAACCCCGACGACGGCTATGGAAGCCAACCAGAAATAATATCGCCATGAATACAAGAGTGAGCGCCATTACACGTAATTGTGATCTATAGGTGTCATATATTATAGCGTCGACGACGTATAAAGGGCGTTCAGGTTCGCACGCGTAAATCCCTGTCTCCTTCCCCCCCCCCCGATCCCCCGTCTTCCTGCCTCCTCTCACGTCACCGTTTTCCATTGCTGTTCCTACTGCGGTGCCGGCTCATCCCTCAACCGTGAGCTGTTCTCGTCCCGCTGCTCGAATCATCCCCTTGGTGAAATATTTACGAGCATAATCAGCCCATATACAATAAAGTAACCTCCTACCCTCTTCGGAGAGAATACCTCACTGTACGACGTAAGCCGCACTACGTCTCGTCTGTGGTTGTGAATGTGATATCATCTTTGGACGTGAGGGTCTGCGGATAAATCGATCGGCGCGTCATTTCGCAAATCTTCCTCTGATACCAATCTATCGTTTCCCATATAATACGTTATAACGTCCGCAACTAAATTCCTGAAATAAACGTCGGTGTACGTCGGAAAAATAATCTGGTAAATCAATGGAATTCTGATTAAAAATGGACAAATCAGAATTTTCTGATTAAATCTATTATCAATTTATCTAGTTAAGATAATAGAATTCTGATTGACATGATCAGATTTTTCTGATTTGTTAACTTTAGACCAAAAACTTTTCTCAGTGAGGAACGATATTTCTCTTATTTATATCAAATATTTAGTTCGAATTTTACATTACTCGCATAGTTTCGTTAAATTACTCTCATGGAATGTTTCTGATATCCTAATTTTTAGTTTTCATTGTTTTCTTTGATGATTTACAATTAAATAAAAATTAATACTCCATACATTTTTTTGGATAAAGGTGAATGTAAAAATGCTTTCAATTGTAAAGTAATTTGTGCTAAATTTAATAATTTGTACGGAAAAAAATGGTTTTTTAATCAAAATATATAAAAAATTTAGATATAGATATAGATCTGAAAATAATTTGATTTAAACTCAAATAAATAATTATGTAGAATAGTCAAAGTTGGTTGCTAGAACGTGAAAACTTTTTGCAGCATAATCAATCTCTTTAAGTGTTCTACGTAATCATTTTATTTAACAAAATTAATTTTTAGATCTATATTCAGCTAAATTTTTAAATATTTCAGCAAAATTGTTCTTTTCGGATTTAGTAAGTTAAGATGGGGCATCCGGGACATCCCAAGCCAATAATAAAGGGTTTAATGCTTCTTAGAGAGTCAGGGAAAAGGAAATCAATCATTTCTTCGACGTGTCGCTTTGCGTCTTCGACTTCGTGTTCCGGTGATATTTTGACAAGTCGAAAATAGCGCGACGACGTCGCAAACTGAACGGCGCTCTTCTCTTCCCGTTCTATTCTGTTCCCCCTTCGCAAAGCTGAGGACGATATTACGCATCGCAGTGATGTATCGTCCCCGCTGTTCGAGGTGCGTCACGGTACGTTACGCTCGGACCGCTCGCCGCGAATAAAATCATTGTTGGTAAGTGATTAATGACTGTGTTATAAGAGACCGACCGAGCGCAGTTCCTCGCCATAAACTTCGCGACACTTTCGCGCTGTTCACGTGACCGATAACATTTCCGAAGACGGGGATTGCATTTGTTCCTGCTTCGGAAATGTCGATCCGAATACGTTGGAGCGTGGACGTGAATGAAAGCCATTTCGAAAAGAAAAGATCGATGCGCGAGAAAAATTTCTCTAATACCGCAGAAACACATAGAAAAACGTAAGGAAGTAGATAATATTATCACCTTATGTTCTCTATTGTAATTGACCAATTATCGCTTGCTGTTTATGTCTTATTGCCTTACGTTTTTCTATGTTATCTATATTATGGTTTTAAAGTTCTTACGAGTTCTGAGTACATCATTTTCTCATCATTACATTTGTCATTGTCAAAATAAATGATTGACGATTAATTCTCTTGTTTTTTATTTTTCTCTCTTTTTCAACAATGAATAATCCATTTAAAGACGGCTTCATATAATTCAGACCTGAATATGGTTAATTATGTTTATGTGTATAATATTTACTAATGTTGGCCATCTTGTCTGAAACTGATGCCAAAATCTGTAACACAGTTGCTAACAGAATCTGTGAGACTTATTTAATGTGTTGAATAGAAGGATTTATTAATTTCAAAGGACCAAAATGATAACTCATAAAAAAGAATAAATGCTAAGTTTGTTTGAATAAAAAATAAATTTGTCGGTGTAATATAAAGAAAATTTAATTGTATAACATGAATGTGCAAAATTTGAAATACATTAAAATGCTTATTCTAGATATATATATATATAATACAATAATAGATACGAGAATTAAAAATTAATAGTAAATTTATATATAATAATAATGTATTTATCTTAACAGCTTCACAGAAAAATCTGAATCACTTGTATTCATCAGAATTTGCTATCATAATGATTATATATAGTTGATCCAACAGACTCAGCTTCAGGGGAATATAATTGAGTGAGTCTAATTAATAGATTGACCCATGTCAACGCCGGAGGATAAATATAATTCTTCCGGAATTATTTTCCCGTTAAATAAAAATAAACATGTCATAGGATGTTAACAGAATTTTTTAACGGATAGCTTTTAAGATTTGAAGAACTGTCTCGTCGTACATGGAAATTACTGCGTGCAAAAACCGGTCTCCGATTTTACATTACGTCCAGCTGTTTGAAACGTATGTCGGTCAATAAATCAAATTATTCGTTCACTTTAGTTTGCTTTCAACAAAAACGAAAAATTATCGACGTACCGATAGTTCGCGATATGGCAAACATGCCGGGGAGTTATGGATGATTCCGGTTGCGCGCGGAGAGGGAAAGAGAAACGGCATTAATGATTGAATCGTAGAAGGCTTGCTGATCGTATCTCAGCAACGGCGACTCCAATCTACACAATTTATCAACGGGGTACCGGGGCTCTCACCCCGTGCTTCTTTCAGATTGATGTTACTATAACAACACGTCAGTTATTCATTGTGCGCCCGGCAGTGCATTAATCAAGCCCTCGCTCTGACATCAAATACAAATGATATTTTATAGCGTCGTAAATCTTCGCCGACTGTCACCGTTCGTGGGCGTTTGCTACGAACGCGTCTCTTGGGAGCCGCCCACCCCCCGTCCGGGTTCCCCACTTGCCTCCTGACTATGGTCCTTCTTGCCCCCGCGCCATGCCCCTTTCCGGCGTCCCGGGGTTTAGCTGTCTGACTCCTGCCTTATCCTGGCAGCTCTATTTAGCCTACTGATTCGTCTTTTCGACTCGCCCGAAGGAACGGGAAGACGCTCGGTTTCGCATTATTAATCCTACGTCTGCTCTTCAGTTTGATAAGTGTTATCGCGTTGTCTTCTCCAAAATCAAAAGGAGAAGACTCTAGTAATCTTTGTAAATCGTGTATACCTTTACAATACCTTGTAGAGACCGAAAGAATTTCATAACATATTGATTATTGTAAACTATATTCTCCACATGGAAAGAATGATTTTGTTAAAGTATTTAGTTAGATACGAATTTGAAAATAATTTTGTTGAATTATCAAAATAATTATTTAGGACTCAACCATAATCAGCAATGCTACAAAAAGTTTTGAGATTCCAGCAATTAGTTTGAGCGTCATAACCTACATAATTATTTTGATGGTCTAACAAAATTATTTTTAAATTTGTATCTAGCTAAATTTTAGATACTTTGGCAAAATCATTCTTTCTGTATAGAATTATTCTATTTCGATTAAAGTATTATCTTCTAATTTATTTATTTTTTTTCATAAAATTGTAATGCGATGAACAATTATTAACTTTTAGTACGCACGATTGATTTTCCGATCTACATACGATGAGTTCGTATCTTGGGTTAATTTTCATCACTTTTACACTTTTGTATTATATATTTTAACAAATTTAGAAAGTATATTTTTAAGGTTGTATATTTAAAAAATTGTATATATGAATGTTATAATAAGTAATTACTTCGAATTCTTAGTATTTCAAAAAAAAGAAATGCGTCATCGGACATACACGTGTGTATTAAAAACTAATTAGAATAATTAGATTTTCTAATGAAACAAAAAAAATGGAGATTTTAATAGTTTATCAAATTATTTTTCATTAAAGGACATAAATAAAAATCAGCTTTTGTTTTGTTATTCAGTTTCATCTACATATATCAAACATGAGTTTTGTCTTTATTGTTATTATTCTTATTCTTTTTAGAAGACAGATACAGATTCACAGATTGTGCATCACACTTGTTTTTT
The DNA here is from genome assembly GCF_000143395.1 of Atta cephalotes. NCBI lineage: Eukaryota > Metazoa > Arthropoda > Insecta > Hymenoptera > Formicidae > Atta > Atta cephalotes. The sequence goes on from NW_012130076.1 coordinate 924,809, forward strand.
CCTCAAAAGTTTATAAAACTTTTAATTGCAAAAATATATGGCTGAATGTTAACAGTGTATTAAGTCCAAGTTGCCAAGGATGAGTTCGCCAAGTTTAAATGACTGTCGGCGGCTCAGTTATTCCTATGGGATTCTGAATTAAAATCCCTTTTAATCTTTTTTGTCATATACGGATTAAGAATCTCCTGTGTCATTCTATCTTTGTTTTATTTCTAATAAATGATAAAAATAGAATGGCATAAATAGCGCTAATGCCACAATAAGTCTGGATTAAAGTTCTTTAAATGTAAATCTACTGCCATCTGTATTACTATGCGAGAAACTTATGCTTAGTTGCCGATAAACCAAATTCCAGATACAGAATTCTGACTCGATTTTGTATCACAGTGGATTTATAATTTATTAATATTTTTTGTAAAAAGATAAAGAGCTAAATATTAATGATAAAATATAGACTATTTGTATTATATCATGTGTATAATTAAAGTTTTAAATAAAATATTTTCAGCATTAATCAATTCTATAATTTATTTAGTCGTTTCTCTCGTATATAATGTCCCTTTGTACTTATCGTAAATTTTTAATTATCTATTATTGCGTGTAATTTATATTAAATCTATAATACGCGTTTCACGTAACACAAACACGGTAACACGTGACTGTGATAAAAATATATACATAGTAAAAGTGTAACGCGTTCGTGATTACTTTGATAATTCACCGCGAAGCAATAGTCCGGCAAAAGAGAGCTAGGCGAATGATAAGCCGGTATTAATTGCCCCGTGTGTTCGAGCGGGTGTACACTCTGTGTAATAACGCGATCTTTGTCAATTGACTGCGCATTTCGGAGTCGAGTGAGCGAAATTAACCGCGAGCAAGTCAACCAGCCGGAGAGACGGGGTGCACCTGGCTCCAACATCAAATGGATATATACGAGACTGCGAGAGGGGGCGAGTTGGACCCGTTGCTTTCGGTCTCGCGATGGGGGGAGACGTTGCCCCCCAGGCCACGTCCATCACGTCAGCCGCGGTAATAAGTTTGAAATTCACATCAAGCGATTAATAATGCTCTGGCGAATCGCAAAAAGGTGCTGCATTGCCTCGGTAAGAGAGAAGTTATTAAGCTGGCCCGAGGGCCCAGCGAGGTTGGCGGCCATGTTTGCTGTCAGTAACAACTCTCCTCGCTTTGCGGCGTTTTGCCGGCGGTACGGCGGGCGCCTTTCGCAAATAATAATTCTGCAGTTTGCCCCCTGCTCCTTTCCATTCCATGCCCCTTCGCTCTTTCTCTCTTTCCCCCTCTGGTCCCACCATCGTGCCGACTCTTGCACGCTTCGCTAGAGACCACGCGGCCACCGTTGGAGGCCCGGTCAATTAATTTATCGATAAAATGTTATATCGAAAATTTATTTTCACCGCGTTTGCCGCGATCGCCGTCGGCTCTCAGCGCAAGTTATGCGGATTACGGGTGTGTGTTTGGTTTAACGATTATGTCTCGGATACTTAGTGTTCGCTAAGTTGCCGGTTTACTGAAGTTGCGGTGAACGTCCATTTTCGGGAGGGGACCATTTTCGCGAGATCGTTCCTCGTGAGAATACTTCGCGAATAAATGCTTGAAATATATATTCGTATAAAATTAATAGCGCCGCATCTCCCGCCGATAAGATGTGACAAACTAATCGGTTCATTTCGCGAGACAATTCGAATAATGTGGCGTATAAATTATTATTTTAATTAGGCACCGACAGAAACGTTTTAATAATTCCGATGGCGATGCGCGCCGGTGCGTATTATCGTTTCGTTTCGTACCGATTTCAGCGAGCCGCCGTGAAATAAATCACAGAGCTGACGCTAACGAACGCGCGCTAGGAGGGATCACGTGGTTCCATTCACGTAAAGCGTTTGCCGATAATGACGAAGATATGGTCGGAAGATTTATTAGCGGCCGACGGGTGTGCGTGCGCGCGCACGGGCGCGCGTGTATAGAAACGAGTGGAAAGCTCGTTAGTCAGGTTTGAGTTAGGTAGTCGATATGGACGTCAGGCGCAATTCGTTTCGTTGCCTAATTATAAAGCCCAGAGCCCTCGGGGGGGCTTCGAGGCGGCGCCGTTTCAACTCGCGAAAAGAAACCGGGGCTGCCCCCCGCGCGCGGATTTTATAAATTACCCAGGTGGGCACGGCGACGTAGCGAGCCGTAAAAAATTAAATCTGCCCAATAGTTCCCGTTGCGGCGAACGTTATTGTTATTAATGTCTGGTATTAATTAAACGGCTAGGCGGTCAATATATTTTGCGTTCTGTAGAATTATAATTCTTTCATTAGGCGATATTTTTTGTGTAATAACGATTAGTATTTTTTTTACACTCCAAAGTATAATAAATATCGCCTATCTGTTATGACACATCTCAAAAAAAAACAAAGTTTTTTAGAAAATGATATTAATTAGACGGCTCTGCCAGGCAATTGATATATTTCGTGTTCTGTGGGATTATAATTTTTTCATTAGACGATTTTTCGCATAATAATGATTAGTATCTTTTTTTACACGCCGAACTAGAATAAATAATAAATATTGCTCATTTATTACATAACAACTTAAAAAACAAAATTTTTTAGAGTGTACGTTTGAATAATTTTGTAATAGTAATTTTAAAATACAATTTTGATGTAATAAATAATTGTAATAAAAAATGTAATAAATAAAGGAATAAAAGTATCTTTTAAAGTATGGTTTTTTTTCTTCCTTTACGTTTTCATTCTTCTTCTGCAAGCAAGTAAATAATGACAATTTTTGAATTATGTCGTTGTTGTAGCAAATGACGATATATTTGTTTTTACATATGTTTCCGTAGTACCCATTTAGTTATCATTTGTCTGCAAGTAATTGTCTAGAAGCAATAAAATTTTAGTAAAATAGATGCGGTTTTTATAGCATTCTTTCTTTTTCCCTTGACACATATTTATTTATGCAGCCGTGTGCTGCTAGGCATTCTTAATGACCGTCATATATTATTCAAGTTGACTAACTGGTCAAGACAACATGACGCGTAAAAAATTTAATTTGTAGAGGTAGTAGCTGTTGCTGCCACCATTATTATTATGAGTGTTCCGCCTTAATTAGCCGCACTCCAGGATGAGAAAAAATTTACAAGGAGATTGGCGAAAAGTATCTATACGCGGTGGCCTCCGCATCCATGCGCGCCACAGCATTATTAATTCGTATCGCGTTAGTATGATAATGGGAATCTGCGCGATAAAGTCGGAGACACGCGACTAGCAATAAACAAAGTTCTTGCGAAGCAGCGATAAAAGGAAGTTGGTTGTAAATGCGATGCGGTTCGATCGGCATCGGATATTCTGTGTAAAAGGCGCCGATCGATCGCGATTATTGCGACGATTTCGCACAGATCTTGAATACAGTCGAATGATTCCGCGACTTAAAAAAAAAAACTTGTTGGAGCGATTTTCCTTCCCTTCTCGCGGCTCGATCGGAATGATTTACGAGCGTATAATTTATCCTACATTATACCGCGCGCCGATCGCACATACGCGGGACTATGAAACTCCGCGCATGGTAAACATATGGTAATCAGGCGATTTGACTCATCAAGGCTCGGCTTTGTAAATGGCACGGATGTCCTCCGTAATTTATGTGATGCATGGCGCGTAAGTGCGACCGGCGGAGAACAAGCGAGCGCTCACCTCGACGCACTATCATTAAATTCAATGCGAGCACGAGTTACGTATGTCTACCTGCCTGTATGAACGTGTATACTGGGTGCTTCGGAATAATCATCGTTTCTCGGATTATAGACAAACTCTTGATTGTAGACTATAGGCAATTGAAAGTCAAGAGATTCTCAGATGAAAAGTACAGTTTTGCCGGAGTATCTAAAAATCTAGCTCGATATAGATTTGAAAATAATTTTTATTGATCATCAAAATACATTTAATCAAATAGGTTTAATTCTCATTGAATCCAATTATAACTATCAAAATAAATATACACTTTATAAATTTATATTTTTAATGTGACCTTCCTATAAAAATATTATACAAAAATATAAATAAAATAAATTTACCATGCAAAAAAATTAAAAAGTTTTGTACTATCTTTAACGTTATTTTGTGTATTATATATGTATTAATTTTGTGATACATATATTGAAATACAAATAATATTTTTTTAAATCATAGGACACTCAGATTGGTTACCAGAAATTCAAAGCATTGCATTCTACATATTATTTTGATGGTCTAATTAAATTATATTTTCAAATCTAAACAAATTTTTAGATATTTCAGTAAAATCATTTCTGTGTATATATATATTTAAGACAAATAAATAATAAAAATATATATATTTTTCAATAAGATTAGAAATATATTTTTTTGTTTAAGCCAATCTTCGACAGAAGATTTAAGATTGAGAGTTAATGTTAACTACTAACGGAACGCTGAGAGTTAATGTTTTGCTGAAGAAAGATAATACGAGGGTATACTTAAAAAGCTTCGTTCCGCGATAATGATACGCTATTTTACGCTGCCGTAGGTTAGATAGATCTATTACGCGATTTAATATTCTTGGTTCGTGTTCGATATCATTATCGTTAATTAATGTAGTTACTGACAATTGATGCTTCTACAAATCAGAATAAAACATAGTTGAAACGGCTATAATTTTATAAGAGGCTTAAAGACATTCGTTAGCCAAGAATATTCTTCATAAGATTTTTCTAGAGATAATTTCTGAGGGATGACGAGGGTGTATTATCTACGGTTCGCAACATATCAGGCCCATTAAAATGGGAGAACCCTGCGGCGAGGGGGACGGCCATATCGCGTCAGCAATGAATATATTATGAATGTAAACTCGTCATTAGTCATGTTAATAAAGCAATTATTTTTATTGATAGCTGGTAATATCATAAATTAACCTCATGCGCGAGATAATTGGTGCCTTATAAATATGTAAAGACCCAGGAAGCTGGCATTAATATTAACGCTATGTTAATAAGTATATTAAATGACGTCGAATGTCTTTCTGAACGATAATTTACTGCTGTTCGTCATATCGACATGCTAAAATCTTGATAATATTATGTATGCATGATACGTACTAATTGGATTACGTATTCAAGTATTAAAATCGTTTTAGCGAAATTAAACCAACGAATATTATTATATATATTTTATTAGATATTACATTTAATACTACATAATTCAATAATACAGTATTCCATAAATTCAGTAATGAATAATGCTTCATAAATATTAGCTTATTTTTTAAAAATTATATCAATGAATATTATAACAAAGAAGAACTTCCTATAAAAATATTATACAAAAATATAAATAAAATAAATTTACAATGCAAAAAAATTAATAATTTTGTACTATCTTTAACGTTTTCATTTGTTGATACATGCTTATTTCAAATAACATTGCGATTAAATATCTAGTGTATATCATCTGCTGGCAAAATGGGATGTTTAAGTAATACTAGTTAATTATTCGGGAAAATTTTTATATAAATATTTAGATATATAAAGATAGATAAATTTTAAAGACCTTACTAATTTTTTCTTAAAACACCATTTATTTATTATACAGCAAATATGCAGCAAGTGCCAAACTAAGGTTACTGTGTACGTCTTTTATCAACACTTGAGTTCTCTATACGATGTTCAGTATTTCTGTATATATGATGTACCAGCGGTAGGTACAGAACTAGTTTGCAAAAGTTTAGAATAATAATCAGCTATCGGTTTGATAGTAATGTTTTATGTCGATAGAGGATAATATTTAATTCAATAAAGTTCTGCACAATATAATATCATAAAAATAATTTATATAAATTAAAATTAAACTGTTAAAACATAAATGAAAAATTGCATTTTATATTATTGCAATATATGTATGATAATTGAAGCAATGAAAATCATTAATCATTTTATGATGTTTACCGATTTTGTTTTATTTAATATTGTATAATATCCATCTATATGTTTTCCACGAAAGAGGAGCAAGTAATCATATATATTTAATTTCCACCATAAACCGTTGTTTATATTTAATTTGCAAAGTTAAAAAAATAATTAACAAAAGAATTATTACAATTGTAATTTGATTAAAAAAAAAAAACGATATTGTTGATTTGTTTTCCAAATGGCAATAGTAGATGAATCATCATTTTTTGACAGTTGATGTATATTAGTTACGTAAAAGGACTTTCAAACGAGGTATTGTACATTATTGGCGAAATATTAGTGAGTATTTTATCGCACTATACCATCCGGTAAATTGCGGTAAATTGCCTCGAAGTGGTTTCATTGCTACCGAAAGAGCATAAATGTAGCTATATAACTCCGTTTCTGTAAAATTGGAAACATTTATCCGAGAGTGTGTAATAATTCCGAAATAGTATTATTTGGTACTTTTGCACTATTAAATTCATAATATCAAATTATTACTTAATTTGAGGTATTTCTATAGATCACCCACTGTTTCTATTCAATAACTATTAACAGATATGAGTTTTTTTAGATCCAACTGAAAATTTTAGGTTGGTTGATAAATCTGTATGATTGATACTATGAGAATCTAGGTTGTATAAAAAAAGCTTTGAACTTTTCCCCATCTATCATCGTATGGCAGAAATTCAATTGCATTCTTTATTTTAAACAATACATTTTTAGAAATTTGGTTTGTAAAAATCAATCACGGTTGAGAATTAATTTAACCAAAGGCCTTCAGATGATATGGCCAATGTATAGGCCAACTTTGCACACGTTCACTAAATATTGATTATATTCAATATGCATAATTATATATGTTACATATACATATGTACGATATTTGCTAATATTGGCATACGTTGACATGTCTTATTGGCATACGCCTTAAAACAATGGAGTAATAATAATTCAAGAAATATATCAAATGCTTCAAATTTAGTTTTAAAAATGATATATATGTATTTTTTGTATAAATGAAAAAATATTTTGAATTTTACGCTTGCCAAACTATTCTGATAAATAATTTACTACAGAAATGGATTGATTAGATATGATTTTCTTTTTAATCACATTTTATGTTAAAATAGTACATTTTGACATAGATAAAAATTAAAAATAATAAAATAACTCAATTGAATTGAATTGAATTGATTTAAAGGTCCTTTAATATATTTAATGGTGTAAGATCAATATCATACTTTTTTAGAATATTGTAATGTAAAATGTGTTTATTTACTAAATATAAAAACAAATTATTTTATTATTAATTATGTAAAAATGTCTAATAAAAGAATAAAAAACTCATGTACGAATTGTCGTTAGTATTTATATTTATGATATTCACATATATTCTAATACATATTTAAAAAGCGTAATTTATAAGAGAACCCGATTTTCAAATAGAAATGTAGCAAAGATTTTGAAAGCTGTTGTAACGATCGATGATTAATATAAAGCTGTGAGTTGCGGAAATAGCGCATTGTTATTTCTCGTCAACAAGAAAATTTAAAGTGCGAGAGAGTTTACAGTTAACGATCAGTGTGGATGAAATCGCGCGCCATTTTCAATTATTATCAATTGCATGCCACGACGAAGTATAGAGGAACCTTCTCACGAATTGTCGAATAAACGTTGCTATTTCATTTATTTCATCCGCCCGTTAGGAGAGAGTTACGGTCCATTCCAGTAATTACTACGGATATGCTATTATATAAGAGGAAAAAAAGGGGATCGGACAGGTGCGGGCAGGGGATGGGTACAGTGCGCATTTCAATTTGTCGCACAATTTTCTAGAGATGGATAGGTAGGATGGCTCGTTTCCACAATCGAGATTACAGTAGCATAAGATTTAATTGCATGTCCGCGGCTGTTAATGTTACAGATTACGTTTTATCGAATTTCGACAGAGTTAAACTTTATGGGGAGGAAGGTTCTTCGCATATTGAGCTAAATATTATATTACGCACAACCAAAGAATCACGAAGTATAATATATACATTACCGATTGGGACACGGAGAATATGAGTTAGCGATAAAAGGAAAGTTCCCTGATCAAATACAGATCGGGTTATTTCGACTAAATTCGGAATTATTTGTACTTGTGTTTTTTTTATATGATAATATATGATATAATAATATATGATAATATATGATAATATATCTTAACCCTGTATTGTGTAGTGCTTCTAAATTTGAGATACTAATTTATAAATGAAAATGACATTTCGAGTTATAATAGAAGATATTTTTTTCTATAACATAAATATTTTTCTCAGTATATTAGCATGAAATATGAAATACACGAGGTAATAATGAAAATATAATAATTTGATTGAATTAAGATGACTTTGCGGTATTTTTTTTTGGAGATACAAGGCTTTTCGTATATATCTCATGTATGCCTCGACATTACAAATGTACTAACATTTTGACTATTCTTAAATAAATGACAATCGATAGCAATAAAGTTATTCATAAGTTATCATGAAGTATCAGTTTCAGTACAATCATATAGATAAAACATCGATATAGAAATCTGGGTCAGATAGATAACTATAAATTTATTCTCCTCACAATGAAGAATTCTTGATTTCAAGGTACTATTTTCCCTCTTATGTTTGTATGATGACACTTACATTCCTTATTTATGCAAGGTTTTTTTTTCAACGTGCATCTCCAATTTTTGACGATATAAGTTTATAAGAGGGTATATACATTCACATATACTTACGTAAATCAAATATATTCGAAGTATTTAACGAATTTAAGCAAAGTGTGTCATATCTCTCTTTACAGCTAATTTCAGCTATTCCTCGTAAAATGCTCTGTCTATATGAAAAGAACGATTTTGCTGAAGTATCTATAAAAAATTTATAGATACAGATCCAAATATAATTTTCTTGAATCATAAAAAATGTTCGCATATTATAATACTATCAAATTATTTACCATCAAACTATTTACTATCAAATTGTTGAAGATGACAAGTCAAATACCAAGTGTTTGTCAAATTCTAAGAAATTTAACAAATATTTATGTGTCCATTAGATCGATTTTCTTGAATTTATAAAATTTTCAAATTTGAATCTCGAATTAGAAATCACCGACAAAAATCCCTTGAATATCAAGTTTTGTTGAAATTGGACTGATAGAAAAATGTATACAGCAGGATTAAATAACATTTTGTTAGTTTTATATTTTGCTTAGATCAAAATATAAATCAATTGATTTTTTATGATTATTTTCAAATTAAACAGTGTCCATATTAACATATTTTTAGCATACATATTAAGCAATGAATTAAATTTAAGTTAAATTTAATATTTCTTTAAGAAAATTCTTTAATTCCATTGTTTATGAAGTAGAGATAGTGGCTATTTATAGAAATATAATTCAAAAATTAAAAATAATTCAAATTGGGTATAATTTGATTTTAACAATGCAGGTAATTTTTTAGTTCATGATGAACGTGAGTTTAATCACAATATTACAATAGATTTTGCGTAACACAGGGTAATAAAACACTGATAATGAAATAAAAAACTGGTGAATGAAGCGCGCGCGCGTTAGCTCAAATTAAGGAATGATTACTCTGCCGACAATGAAAAAAGTATGGTTAATTAAAGCTTAAATGTTAATGAAACATACCTTTCCTATGTGCAATCGACTCAGAAATCTCGCGGTTCATTAAACATCATTTAAAAATATTGAACATTTTATACATTATTGTTTCGAAATACATAATTCCAGACGATTAAGCTTTGATTAAGCTTTGATAATTAAAATCGCCTGTGGTAAAAACAATGGCAGTGCATTTGTTTTGAATTACATCGAAAAATAAACAAACCATACATGAATAACACTGCTTAAATATACATTGTGCATTCGAGCGTTTGTACCTCTTTAATTTCTGATAAATATGTGTGTCGCGATCACGACATATTTTCTATAAGACTGGTTTCAGGAAATGACGAATGTAATAGACTAGAGATTTTCGCAGCTTATTTTCAGAGAAATATTTTGTGATCGACATCTCGCGGAAACTGTGGTGCAGCATTTTCCTTTATTCGACTGAAAATTCTGTTCACAATGATTCAAACAGACAGGAGCTGCTACAAAGTAACAAATCAGAAATACGAAGATACATAAAGAAGGCTTCTCTGTATGTCACTTCATCTCTAAATCGGTATAAGTATACCTGTGCTATCTATAAAGTACAATATAATATGTTATGCCACTCTAAGAACTCATCGACACGATATAAAAATGTAGCAAAAATATTTTTAAGAAATTTTATATTTTAGAAATATTAGCAAAACTGGATTTTATATATATATATATATATATATATATATATATATATATATATATATACTACATACTACTACATATATTACGTATAATAAATAAACTAAATAATAATATAACTAACTAATACTTCTTTACTTTACTACTATACTACTACGTACTA
>NW_012130076.1:935312-937633 GCF_000143395.1 Atta cephalotes
CCCCTTGTGTGTCCTTGGCACGTCTACAGGTCTACTTTTATCTCATTACATATACACGTACATTATTCACATCAAGTGCAAAATATATCTTAGTCTAATTCATGGAACAAAACTCGCGGAAATTGTATGGCAAAATGTACTGTTAATTTCATAATGTTAAATTATAATGTCGAAATATAATTATTATGATTAAATTTATTATAAAACATACAAATTGAATTATTTTTAATTTTTATAAGTTGTCACTGTTCCTATTTAATACATCGTGAATTCAAATAAAATATAATGTAATTTAACTTAAAAAATTTATTTTATTAAATTTGAAAAGATAATTTAACTTAAAAAATGTATTAAATTTGATTTAAATTTATGATTTATTAAGTATATTTATCATTATTTATTAATTTATTATTTATTAAATGCAAATTTTAATATGAACATTGATTATTTTGAAATAAATCCTAAAAAAAAATTGATTCGTACATTTTGAAATGAAAGTTATTTAATTCAAAGGTTACATTTGATTAAATCACTGTTAAATATCAAAGAAGCAATAATGATTAATCTCTTGAGTTAAACAATATTTTATTATTTTTAATTTCTATATGTGTCAAAATATAAATTAATTCATTTTTGTGATTAATTTTAAAATAAATACATATATATGTATTTTATTAATAATAAACTAAATTTGAATTAATATATTTTCTTAAGTTAAATTGTTTAATTCCGTTTTTTTAATTAAATCAACGATATATTGAGTAAGAGTTGTGGAAATAATTAAAAATAATTCAAATTGAATACAATTTGACATTATGAATTTAACAATGCATTTCTTCTTTGATGTTTAACAGTGTTAGTAGAATATTCATGAAAAATGTCATACTTTGCTACTATTTTTAATGACTGCTTTCGGTACATTTTTATTTGAAATATTCCGTAAAATTGCATCTTTCTATTTGTCCTTTTCGTTCGCATGTTCTTTCTCAAAGTTTAAAAGATGTATATCCAATTATAACTTTTTGGTATATTGTTAACTACTTTTATTCTTCTTTTATCTTAGCTTCGCAAATCTCTCGCATATACATAAGCTCATATTGGTGGAAATCGCTCATATCTGTCCTCATCTGGCATCAAAATATATCTGAGATAATTTTTAATGTCGCAGAATTAACTGCCTTCTTTCTCCTCTAGATTGCCTGTCAAAATGTATCGCGCACGGACGTTCCGTTGAAGTCGCATTCGAGTAAAAGAACATGCGGAAATTCCTTTCTTCCTCTCTCGTTGCAATATTTTTATGCCTGTTCTGATCCACGATTCTGTACGACAGTATCAGCGATTGCATGAGAAATTGAACGGACATATTCTCGCTCGATTTCCCATTATTACTTTACATGCGCGACGGACGCGAGATAAGACGGACCGGTAAAGAGAGCCTGTCGAAAGCTGAAAGCATTTTCTAGACGTCTTACGCCTCGAAAAGTTCCCCATCTGTATTTGTCCCGCTATAAATCGCCCACGGTTACCGCAGCTGTATCTCGCTCACGTTCTGCTTTGAGTAATGTCTTACCGACGTATTTCGGTCGCATGAGAGAGGAAGGAAACGGAGCAGGAATCAATTGTGATCATAAACCTGGACAGGCAAGTAGACGTTCTGCACGATTCGCTAAAATAAAGCTTTCATGATGTATCTAATAAAAGTCGCATGCACGGGAGTAATTCTGCAATTGCGCGTATCATAGAGAAGCGTTGTTCGCCGCGCCTCTATACACAGTTCAATCTGAGTTTTATTCAGTTGAAATGAGAAACATGTTCAATATATTCATGAGATGAGTATTAGACAGCCACATATTTAGTAAAAGTGTAGGCTAATATCGACAATTTCGAGCGTAAAAACATTTCATGATTATTCTTTGGCATTGGGATTTCTACATTGTTAAATTAATAATATCAAATTAATTACTTTTAGTATATACGATAGATCATTTATATTCTACATTTCTTTTCTTTGAAATACTAGAAACATTTGACTAAATAATGATTTGTATCTTTTTCTTTTTTTTAAATAACTTTCTAAATACTTTCTAAATACTTTCTGTTAAAGTATTGGATCGAAACAAATGTTTGTAGCATTACTTCATTTGTATCATGTTTTAAATTTAATAATTATAACGTTATTCGTTAGCTTCAAAAATCCTAAGCTATAGCTATTTTTTTCTAATTTACCTTGTTTTTATCTTAATTTTATTTATATCTTCGTAAATTTTTATGTTGAAAAGCTTAGTATATATATATATATATATATATATATATATATATAT
>NW_012130076.1:938459-942197 GCF_000143395.1 Atta cephalotes
TATCAATATCGTGAAATATTTCACGCTTATGTCAAAGTGATGCATTTCCTTCTGGTGCTGCCGATCATCGCAGATTAGTGATGATTAAAATCGTTTTTGAAACGTACAATTTGAGAAAGCTGAGTGAACATCGACAGAATTATTCATCGTAAATTTAAATTGGTCGTTATTTTGCGATATTGTCTAAACGCGAAAATCGAAATGCTTTGGTGAGCGCAACTTATCCTGAAAGTCGCTGACGCGGTCTCTCATTCGCGATAGAGCTGTCGGGCGTCTTCCAGTGTCGGGAACGAAGGTGTATTCCCATTCGAGCTGCTTAGGACGGAGTCCATGCTCCGACTTGCGTCTATCTGTTGAGATTTCCTGAGCTACGTGATCGGGATGCGGATGGCACTGTTCGTGAGGAACGCCGGGACATATTCTGACGTAAGTTCGCGTGCGTTCTAGCGATCTGGGACGGGCGTTTCGCAAAATTGTATGGGGCGACAAGATCGTTTCGATTTGTACTGGTACGAGCAATCGAAGTGATTCCCTTTACATCGTGGGAAACAGTGTTATTTTTGGAAGAAAGACAACACTTTTTAGCAAATCAGAAAGAATCGTAGTAATCGTGTAGGACGAATAGAACACACTTGCGTTATGTTAGAAAGATAGGAAAAGAAGACAATAAATAAAGAGAAAGATTTAAAATACAAATAATTGATATTGATATTGATGAACTAGTAAAGTGTTACACTTTTCAGTATTATATAATTCAGTAATATTATTTTAAACAAAATAATAAATGACGTTATTATTAGATCAATATGTGAAAATATATGATATATGACGAAGAAAAATGCCTTATTTGATCTAAACTAGAGATTCTATAATAGAGTCTGGTCACGAGATAACAAACTTTTGATTGGCTCGTTATTTTTGTCAATTCACACGGGAACATTCTGAAGTGTAAATCTTATAACAATGCCAAATTTTATAGATTTGTTACTTGGTAAATCAGAAAGTAAAAATTACCATTTATAAGTTCACCTTTTAGATATAAGCAAAAAAATCAGTATATCCGAATTTTTACTAATTATTGATTATATTATTTTGTCAATTCGTATTTTTTAGCAAAATATATTATAGTTTTTCTAGTTGCGCTAATACTTCGAAATTTGTAATTTACATCGATAAAAGTGGTGGAAATATAGCAGATATGCATTATTTAAAGATTGAGATAGTATACATAGAGGTAGTATAAAATGACATTACATCTTATTTCATTCCTACTTTAATTTCGATCAAATTGTTCGTAACTAGACTTTGTTATAATCTTACAAAAATTATAAAGAATTTATTATAAAATATCACTAGTTACTATTTTATATACTTATTATTAAAAATATATATTTTAATAAAGCGTAAATTTAAATTGTAAAAATCGATATAAAATGCACAAGATTTTATTCTTTTGTAATTTATTCGAATCGAAAGCAAATATTTGAAAAAAATATTCTACACAATTTTAGACATTTCCTTTATATTTAAATGGAAATAATTTTTTTGAATATAGCGCAATTTTCTTTTCAAAAATTTCCTCCCTAATTTGTAGAAGCGTTTCTCTTAACTTTGCTACTGTTGAAGTAGTTATATATAATTTAATTATAGCTGCCACGGATTCTAGTTTGCCGTTAGGTCAGAAGTGGCTTGTAATTAATTCGGGCATCCTCACAACCAAAAGCTGCAAGGTATGTTTGTGAGCAACTTGCTACCTGTTACCGCTAGTTTGAGCTCAAAAAGAAAATTTCGTTATTTTCTTTATGATATGGATATTGTATATCATTTGTTTTTCCTTCTCTACAATACGCAGAAATAACATATATATAAGTCCATCTATAAATTAGGCCATCGTTGATTTAGCTTATAATTTATATCAAATTTTATATATTATATTAATTTTTATACTTTATACTTTTTATTAATTTATTATTTTTTGGCTAAAAGATTGCGAATTGAAACTGTTCTTAACACATTTTTGAAATAAAGGTTACAATTATCTTTAACTTACACTTTTTTGAATTTTTTATTCTTATATTATTGCTTTGCAAAAACGAGCTTTGAATATTCAAATTATAGTCACTGTAGAGAAATTTAAATAAAGCATTCAAGATGCAATATGCAATAAAATAGATTGTATTAAAATATAGCATTCAAGTTAATAAAATTAAAATAAATTTTAACGATATTTCAATTATATAAAAGCTGGATAAAAATTTATTTGCATACAAGTGCGAAATTTTATCTTTCATTATGATTTTATTAATTCCATTATCTGTACTTTTCGCGGTATTATAATCATTCTTTGCAACGAAGACCAAACGGTTGCAGCCGCAAACGAAAGGCGCAAAAAAAAAAACCAATATTGTGCCGTTGGCAGCAAATTTGCTAAATATTTATCGCGACTGTGCACGATGTGCGCATGACTACCCACGTATTTCGATCAAAAATTCATGAAGTACGGCACAGTATATTTGCCTTTACAATTCGAATGCGGAAACAGTAGAACGTATTTAGCGTTTTTGATTGAAAGGGAAGTTCAAGTAGCGTAGTTTTAATAAGTAGATCTTTTACAAGAGAAAAAAACCTGAACCTAATTTAATATATAATTTTAAGAAATATTATTCTTTTTAACATAGAATCTGAGAAATATCCTGCAGGTATTGCATTGAAAATTATCGGCCACGATTATTCTCGCGATCTTTCTCTTTTGGACAGTTGTAACGAAGGGTTGTTCCGATAAACCAACAAAAGGGTAGACTGGTGGTGGATTCCTGGGTAAGGTAGAAGCATAGAGCGACACGAGTAGGGCAGGGTTACGGATACGGGGTTACGGCATTACTATCCTGATAATGGAGTGGCGGTCAATGGGGCGATAGATCGCGCCGTGGAGACGGCGCGCCATAGCGCGCGGGAGCCGAGCAAGCTCCCGAGGGAACTCCGCTCACCCTCTTCGTCTCGCCTGCCAGTTTCAGGCCACGTATAGCGAACGTCGTCGTTTCACCTTGCTGTCTTTCTCACAACTGTATTCCGATCCCCCTTCTGTATTTCCGCTCTCACTCTTCTCCCTCCCGCACCCCCCTCTCTCTCTCTTTCTCACTTTCTTTCTCACCCGTCGATTCCTATCGGCCGTAGTAGACGTTTCCGCACCGAATGCGCGTTCTTGACGTAACGTAGGGTCGCTACCGCTTTCGCAAAAGCTGTCGCTGGGAAACTGCAGTATGCCTGGACGAAAGTGTTTTCCAAAGTCGATGATACTCGTCACGTTTTTCCGTGAATAGGTACAAACGCGCGTCTGTCGAGGAAACTCAGGACACCGACGGAAGAGCTCTGCAAATATCATCGTCTCACGATCGTATTGGTTATCGCGCGTCTTTATTATTTACTTCGTGATAAGATTTGTATCGTCTGAGAATTGATATATATATATATATAAACAAGTATATATAAGATTATGTATGCAAAGATAAAATTATTGATATTTATTATAATTTAAAATATTATTATATGACATTTTGGTATTAGGATTTTCGTTTCAAAATGATATCAAAAATTATGATATCACAAATTACTGATATTTATTATATTAAAAAATTATTAATAGCCTCGACATTTTGATATTAGAATTTCCTTTTCGAAAATTTCCCTTTAAGCTTGTCAGCCTTTACGAGACACTACACTTTCTCTCTCTCTCTCTCT
>NW_012130076.1:942217-953157 GCF_000143395.1 Atta cephalotes
TCAGCCTTTACGTAGACACTACACTTCTCTCTCTCTCTCTCTCTCTCTCTCTCTCTCTCTCTCTACATATATATAATAATGATATATGTAGAAACGCAATATGACGTATCCAAACTGCACCCGTATTTGTTTAATCCGCGATAACAAATCCATAGGATGATATGGGATGCGCACGTTATTCGTCACAATTCGACTGTTGTATCAGCCTACTCTCGTACCACAACTATTCGGCGCTACAACGTCAAATATTGATAGATAATTGATAAATAACGGGCGTTTGTGATTTCCACTACGATTAGAAATTCATGTGATATTGTGTACGTATCGATTTGATTTTACACGAAAAAAAAAGCGGAATTAGATATCGTTCTATATAATGTGACGCGATACGTAATAAATAATATGCATGTAATCGATTCATATGCTTGTTTATTCGTCCTCTCATAAATAAATTAACGGATGTAATTCGCGTCGATATAACTCATCAGGATGAGTCACGTAAATGTGACTCATCCTTATTCAGAATATACGTGGCAAGCGAATTGGTTAGACGAGCATACTCGCTTGTTACAGTATAAAATGTTTGATTGACACGAGGGGACATTTATGTGAAATAAATATGCGTTATCCTTTGCATCATATTAGAGCAGAGGAGATTGAATGATGTATAGGCTTGGGAAACTTTCAAGTGTTGGTCCAGTTCTGCTTTGGCCACCAATGTGAAACATCAATCCTCGTCCTGAAATAACATTATCTCAAAGTTGCTGATTAAACTCGACGGTTAGTAAGATTTGTGAGACGACAGAGCAACATAGAGTTATTTAAACGTGGAATCTGTAAGTCAATATTATTTTATTGATTGTTAATCCGATATCACAAAATTATCACAATTTTTTTTTGGAAATTATGGCATATTTTGAGATACAATTGAAAGGCTTTCCTACAAAAACTAAATAAGTCTATTTTAAAAGAATCTAGGTTATGACATAAAATTATTCTCTATCAATTGTGAACAATTTTGTTTTGGCAAGAATAGATAGAATAGATAGAAAATAGAAAACACACGAGAGTGTGTTTAACAAAGGATATTTTTGTTTAATAGCAATTTATACAGTTTTGATAACAAAAAATAAAAAATTTTTTGCTTTAACACACATCAAATAATATTTCTTTCTTCATCTTTATCATTAAAAAAGAGCAAAAATATAAAATGTTATGGGATAAATAGATAGTAAATATAAAATTTCTGAAGAACTAAATGAGTACAGAAATTTTTTGATTTTTTTTTTTAATGAATCCTCAAAAATTAAATTAGAGCTTTGTTTTTATATTTTTTGTAGGTTCGAAAAATTACCATATCTATATAATGAACAGTTTGAAGATGAAAAATTTTTTGTGAAAATTTTTTCTCTAAAAATTTAACTTTTTAAACTTGTTTGGTTTGTATGAAAATCTTTCAATTGTAATAAATCTCGCGTAACAGGCTGTTAGAAAACAGAATTGACATTTTTATGATTTACGTATAAATTTAATATGTTGCTTCATATGAAAAAAAAATTTTTTCAGAATTATACCCAATATGAAATTGGGCTTATATATCATCAGTCTATTACTATTGTCAGTAATGGTAGCAGCGCCGTTTACAGTGCCGTTCAATATGAAATGGTATATGCAAACGAAAAAAATCAATAATAATCGTAAATTACAACTGCGCAAAGCAAGACATTAGCCCTACTGCACCGGCTACCTTTATCCTCTTAAACATTTGCAAGCTACGATAATGCTCCTCGCACGTGATGTGAATATTTTAACGCGTAATCAACGTTAACAAGAAACTTTATATTGCATGTATTATGTGTGATTATTACGCTACGTAATTCTAATGTTTTACGACATCTTAGTAAGTTTTAAATAAATGTGTTTAAAATAAATTCACAATTTTTTGTACATTTAGTTTATTTAAAATAAACTCACGATTTTTTATTCTGCTATATGTACAAGCTCAGCATTTTACATGCTGTTAAAAGCAAGAGAAATGCGTTAAATGTTATAATATATATATAATGAGGTAATATCGCAGTAAAAGTGTCGAAATGGTACCCGCTGTAGTGCATGATTTGTTAAACGATATAAATGAGTGTTATAACGTATTTCTCTCAATGATACATGCATAATAAATTCATACACACGTACGTGTGTTTATTCAAGCGGATAATCGGGCATGCTATCATGAATCGTTAATCAATACGATGGCTGTTAAAGCAACCGATAGATTTTCCTTTTAATAAAAAAAAAGGATATAATGATTTATGGATATTTTCTCAATGTTTGCGCCAGAGAGACGTTTAGCAGTATAAGTTCTCTATATATCTGCTCGTAAATCCATACGCTTAGAATCTGTCATAAAAATACGTTCGAAGATAAAGAGACTCACTTTAGAAAGTAGGTAAATGCCTCGTCATACGGAGTCAAAGCAACGCCTTGTGCGACATGAATATTTACTACCGGAGGTGATTTTTATAAGCTCTGAAGGACTACTAGCGAGTTCTCAATGGTATCTCAGTGCCTTTCAAAAGCAGATCGTGGCGCATCTTGTTCAGATTTTCGAGGCCCATTTCTGTGCTTACTTCGATTTTGCATTTTATTTCATGTATTAGCATTACAAACTCTATACTGCTGTTATTATAAATAAAACATTTTCTGGACAGAATTGTTTCATGATTGGGATATGTTAATATGGAGTTTATCAATCTTAATAGACATTCCTCTGATTAAATGTTTTAGTTTTTACAAAATGTTTCTGCGGAATATTAACAGTTTAAAATTGTCGAATTTGTAAACAAATTTGGAAGCACATTTTTACAATTTTAAATAAATATGCAGTAACATTTATTTTATGTTATGTTGAATTTTTTAAATACATTTTAGTATATTAAGTACATTTTAGTATATATTTAAAATTTATAAATATTGGGTTGTCCAGAAAGTTCGTGCCGCGAAAAAGATTTAAATTTAATAAATGTATACTAAAATTTAAATCTTCTACGTTTCAATTTTCCTTCAAAATCGGCACAAACTTTCCGGACAACCCAATATATATTTAAAATTTATAGATTAAATTTACACATTTTATTTATTCTTAAATTTATTCTTAAAATTTGAAAAATTTTTTAAATTTAAGAATACTATCTTTAATGTTATTTGTTCACTAACTCATAAATTGTGTTATTTTAAGAATAAATTTTAAGAAATATTTATTATCAAATAACACATTCATTTTATATTAAATTATATTCGGATATGTTAAAAATTTAACAAGATTCGGTTTTAACACAAATACAAAATATTTTTTTTACTGTTTTCAAATATTGCAAATAGATATATTAGCTTAATATTGCGTTCTAATGTAATATGTCATAACATAACACACTGCCCTAATAGCAAATGTCGTTCAGGTTTAGTATGAATCATGATGCAAGTAGATGTCTACTTGCATCATGAGTATGAATCATCTTGTAACGTCAATGACGTCGCGTTTTACCATAGCGATAGAGGCAGCCCATTCCACTTTGAAGTGAACTGCGAAACGACATTGGTTACGATCGAAATAAATGGTCTCTACGATAGAAGACGGAGGAGGAACGTTAACGTGATGGAGGTAGAATTCGTCGTAGTTTTATTCTGATGTTGGGCTCACGTTCAATCGTGCAGGTGGAAAGGGGGGAAGGGTTTGTAGAAACGTGGATGGTTATGGAAGTAGCGGTAAGGCACTACAGATTCTCAGAAACAGTTCGATCTGCCGATCGCTAAAAGAATCAAATAAAGGATGAAATTTCGTGCTGATATCACGTATATACCTTCGTTACACTAAGCAGCGTAATAAATTTCGTGCACAAAAAAATTTAATTTTCAATCTTTCATTTTACCGAGATTTTTTTACAAATTTCTATAGTATGCTTATGTGGCGAACTAATAAAAATTCGCGGATCTGAATTATATAATAAATAAAATATAAGGTAAAATATGAAATTGACACTGAATGAAATTGATAATGCGTGAGGAAATTTATAAGAGAAAAATGCATTAGATATACCTATATCTGCTTATTGCCTCTTGTCTAAAATTATTTCGTTTATCTGCTGCAACATCAAAACGAAACTAAAAAAATTAAAATTTTTTTAATAGAAAAAAGAAAAAAGAAAAAAAGAAAAAAGAAAAAAAAAGAAACAAAGAAGGAAGAAAAGATATGCGTATTACAATTACGTACTTTAATTCTCTACAATTTGCATTTCAAAATTAAAGTTACAGTATTTTAATGGTTCGAAACATGTGAACTCATTTTCTTGGAGATTTTTTGACAATTGTATCGTTGTTGTAACAAATAAGCGATTTATTTTTCGTAAGAACACAATAACAGAGAATCAAGATAGAAAATTAAAAGTCTACATGTTTAATGGGGATTCCCGTAGCTCTCTTACACCCGCATGTTTCGGTAATTCCGCAAGTTTCTTTAAATTCTATCTCCACGTGTGAAACATTCTCTCATACGCCGAGAAAGCGTCGAGAAATAGAGAGAACATGTTTTTCCCCTGCATGTATATATACATTCTCATTTAATAAGTATGAAAAGAACGTTGCTGACTGTTATGAGTGAGATAAGATTCGGTACTTCCCGCCAGCGAAATAAAGCACGCGCATAATGAAGAAGCATATATATATATATATAATATGTTACTGAGGATATATAATGACATTTGGAAAAGATAATAATCACACTTCTCTAATTTGCAAGCGTAAGAAGACATCGAAAGGTTTTAAAGCGAATATCTCCACGAGAAAACATAAGTTAAACAAGGTATATTTATATTTTCTTTATTATATATATTAGAAAAAAGATAAAAAGAGAGAAAATATATTATAATTGATATGTAAAGAAAAAATTATAATATACATATAAATAAATATAATGAACATAATGATGTGCATAGATTATGTATATAATTTTCTCTATATCTTTTTCTATAATATAATTAATTATTTAATATTGTTTTCCTTCTTATAAATAATAATTGTTATATATAATAATTTTGAGTTAACATTATAAAATTCTGTGTTTTTACGTTTCATATGTTTCACTATAAAATGTTTTGAAAGCAGTGTTTCAAATATATGTATTATGTTCAATTATTCCATGTTAATTTGTTATCTAAGGGCTATTACATATAAAATTATATAAGCTGCATAATCATAAGAACCAATGAGCATAACACTAGACAATGCATCTTATGTAAATCAATATGGCATCTTTATTTTGGATGCTTATTGGTTCAGCGGCCTTGTGCTATGATTATGCAACTTATGTTATTTTGTGTGTGATTGCACTAACTCGATATTTAAATTTATGTATATATATATATATATATATATGTATATATATATATATATATATATATATATATATATATGTATTTGATTTTCAGAAACAGAACGCAATATGAAATTTCACTTGTTTATCTTCACTCTGCTCTTGGCAGTAATGACAGTCTTTGCGTATCAATCTCCGGTCAGAAAACCGCCTCCAGGTGGATGGAAGCCTTTCCCGACTTTTCCTGGTCAAGGACCATATAATCCGAAGATCAGATTTCCTCATTGAAAAGAGATAATTAACAATGATTTAAACATAAATGATGATTTCTATGATGATATTTATTTATATTGATATTAAATAAAATGATAAAATGCGTTTGGCTTTATTTGCTTTTGTAAGATAACTAATTTACAATGGTGTGGCGAATGTTTGACGAAGGCGATGAACATTTTGTAATAAAAAGACATCAAAATAAAAAAATTTAAATCTATTATTTAAACATTTATCGTTAAATTCCTTGTATGCTTTGTTAAACATAATCGTTCTTTGTTATAAGCGATCGAAAGTTGTTTCAAATTGATGCAAAGAAATTTACTGAAATTTACTATTATATTACTGACTACGTTGTAAAATGTGCTATAAGGATGCATATAAATGCGTTCGTTACTTTGATTTTTCCTCTAACGAAAAATAGAACTATGCGAGATACTTCGAAATGTTCTCTTTGCTCTTATCGCGATGAATATCCCGGATGCAATTTCGTTACGTTCGACTTTTTCCCAGGATTCGAATCGGTTGCGCATCGGTTTTCGCAATCCTATAAACGAGTGACTCCTCGTTGTCCGTGAATCTGATAACGCTAATTACGCTAATATATTATACGAGCGGAAGCCTTGAAATAACGAGTGCACCGCCCAGCTCCATGTGCACCCGGTTGCATTTACCTCTAGCAATGCCTATCGTGTAGGTAGACGAGGGTGTCCTAATTACCTACCGCCCGGCGAGACGCCTTCTTGCCCGCATGTAAACACCTTCATTACCACTGAACTGCTCCATAAAATATTTCCCCAGGATAGTTGTTCGGTATAGGTAATAACCTCAATCCACGGGACTCCATAAAACGTCGCTCCTTATGGACGCTAACTTAGTGAAAGATAATTATCGACCGTTATGCCTGATTACGTTATCGTGTTATGATGCCATAACACGGATCATGATGAAAATAGAAAGCGATATTTACACCTAATAACAACTTGATGTAATATGCTCTTATCATTTATCCAGTAAGCTATTCGTAACAGTACTTTTGTAACAAACGAGTGTTTACAATATAATTCTCATCGCAATGCGATAATTGAGTTTGTAATCGTAAATCTGTTTGCGGATTTATGATCGCAGAGCTGTAAAGAGAATATTATCGAATCGATAAAACGAAAAGAGACAAATTATTTTATGTATTTTGCGAATTTGCATCGTTATCACACTTGTTAAACAAATAATAAATTATTTTGCACATAATTAGTAACATAATTGAACAAATTATAATCAGTGAAGACAGAATAATGCTGTACACATTGAAACAATTTTCAATTTCCTGTTTTTTATTGATTATTCTCTTAATCAGACCATAACACGCATATAATTATCAATATTTCTATAAAGTAAAAAATACTTTTTGTATTTGTATTAAAATCGATCTTGTTAAAATTATCTTAAATTTTTAACATATCCGAGTGTTAATTTAACATAATGTGATTGTATTATTTGAAACTTTTTTGTTAAATTGATATTTAACATTTCTCAGTGTTAAAGTAACATATTTTATAAGTAAATAAATAAATAACATAAAAATAGTGTATAGTATATTTAAAATGTAAATTTTAAGATAAATAAAAGATAAAAATAATTAACACATTAGAAATGTTAACTCTTTGATGTCATCCTTAAAATGATATATTCAAGACTTCTTTTACTTTATATGCTATAATTTTTTTATTTAATAAATGTTAATAAAGATGTATATGTTTGTTACTATTGTATTCTTTAATGTCTGGCGTTTTAATTTAAAAAAATTGTTTCTTTTACAGAATTTCATACGGAATTGTTTTCAGCATTAAAATCTAGTTTGACTGCTTAGTCTTTATTTTTTAATTTGTTGTATTGCTTACGCGGTCTTTAAAACGATATTTTAATATTAAAAATATTATAATGCATTCAATTTATGTGATATTTTTACACAGTATATTCATAGATAGATGTGTGATAAAATATATTAAGTGGGATCGAAGAGTTAATTTATTTAATTATTATATTTTACTGAAGAAATATTCTTCTATAATTTGTTTCTAAATTATATCAAAGTGTTACATTTCTGTGTTAATTTTTACATAATATTTGTGTCACATTCTAATATATTTATATCGTATTTTTAAACAAAAATTTGAGTGAATTGTTTAAAACATAAAATCTTAAATTTAACACAAATTTTCTAATTGTGTATGGTTCACGTATACGTGGCTAGAGTTGCTTTAATCAATCCTAACATGTTTATTCGTTTCTTTTCAGCTTAGGGAAATAAGAACATGGTAGAAACGTCGGATTTTAGACCGAGGACTAAGGTTTCGGAGATATCTCGGTTTCCTCAAGAGATATTATTCAGCTTTCTGTATCAACGAGTAAACGACCTCAAACTCTAGCCGCCCTTATATTTCATGCCCAAGTAAAAGTTCCTGTTCTGTATCAGCCGCGTCGATATCCTCGGTCGCAACGGAGCTCCTTCGCAACTGAAAAATGTATTCTTATAAGATAGATATTCCCATAATTTTACGCGAGTTATATACGTGCTTCTGAAAATAAATAATCTTCCCGTAGTTCAAAGTTATTTTCATATCACGCTGCCATTTAGCGATAAGTGTTTATCTGTCGTTTATAGTCTATCGAACGAGAGTCGTATGCTTAATTTTTCTGTCTGTGAATGCAAGTTCATGTAAAGTGTATCAATTCTGTTGATACATGCACGTAATAGTATTTAAAAATACAACATTTAATATCATACACTAAAATTTCCTTTCCTATAAATTTACAAACTTCAGATAATATCGAAGTATTTATTTAAAAATTCCATGATCACATATACGCATATATACGTTTCTTTTCACCATTTTTATGTACCTCTCTCGTATATTTCGCAAAACAACTTTTTTATCCCCTTGATTGTTTGTTACCATTGCATAAACTGTTCTTTGCTTCAACGGCGTAATAACTTTTATTTTTGCGCTGCTGGTTCAATTACAATTCTCTTTGTAATTTTATTCTCTTCCTACTACAGCCTGTTGCGAGAAACAGAGACTCCGTCACTTTTGATACATAAATAGGAATATATGTTTTCCTTTAAAAAAATTGCTCGGTATTTTAATTACTAACAATGTACAAATAGTTTATTAAAAGTATTTTTTTCTGTTATCCATGCAATTTTATTATTTTTTTTTGTTTATCATTTGTACAATATATGATAACGAATGCAGTAATAACAACATTATAGAAATAAAATAAAAAGACCAAAACAATGATATTACGTAATAATAAAGTGTTTTTATAAAAAAAAACTGCGCTATTACAGGTCACGTTTAAAACGTGAAAGAATAATTTAATTTATAAATTTCTACGGGAAATCTCTAAATACGAAAAGTTTATACGCTTCGGCTGGTAAAACATGAGGCGGGTAAAACGGTTTCATCAATAGAGAGTACGACGTTATCGCGTGCTTCTGCGATAACAATTGCGATATGAAACCCGAGGGATTTCCCGCGACTTAGATTTTGCGCTATTTTTGTGTCTTACACATTACACAGTAACAACATATAAAAGATGTACTTCATGTAGAAAGCATAATTTGAGTTCAACTACAGTTAGACTAAGATACGGACTAAGGTATAGTAATCTTTAGATTTGTGATAATGTCTGATTTGTAGTGTTGTCTCTGTGTTGTCGATAATTTTACGATAGCATTAGTTTTATAATTTTGATGATGTATACACGTATAATTTTTAATTATTGAAATTACACGTTGACTTGATAATATTATTAAACAGTTTTTTATATCCTGAAAGACTTTAATAAATTAATTTAATATTTATCTTAATTTATTTTATGAGTTCTAAATAATTACGTAAAATAATTAAAAAATAACGAGATATTTTTATTTTATAAGCATACAAAAATGTATCGAGAAAGTAATAGTATCAGAATGTATATATCATTTTATTTTCCTGTAATGATTTTTCTTGATCAGAACAACATATTCAACATGAAGTTTACAATGTACATCGTGATGTTAATTGCAATCTGCGCTCTGTTTGCCGATACTCATACATTCTCGACACATAAAATTCGGTTACCAAACGGCCCTGGCTACGGCCCATTTAATCCTCACCAATCTTGGCCAATACCGTGGCCAAACGTAAGTATATTAAAATCAATATTTATATCATTTCCGGATACGTAAAATATTCGATTATCTGTTCTTAATAAAAACTGCAAATATTATGTTTATTTTTCTCCATGATTAAAGAACATAATTGATTTTTATTACATTTTACTGTTTCTTTTATTAAAGATAAATTTACTTATTGTAAATAAATCTATATACATTGGATAACTATTAAATTACATTTATAGCTAAAATATTCTTATCATTCTTACAGAATGGTTAATAATCAAGATGAAACCGAGAGTCTAATTAAAAATTATGACAAAGCTCCCTTTGAAATACAATTATTTATTGTTAAAGATTTTAAAGTGAACTGAAGGTTAATACGTGTCATATTTGTATATTAAATAAAATTATATTTATTGTTATCAAATAAAATGTATTTCGAGTTATTTCATTTACCATTTTTCTCAAAAATACCAGCAATTTGTTTTTTTTTATTCTTATAATACTGTTGAATTTTCTCGCATAAGCGATCACGTAAAACAATCAGAGGCAAAGACACCCCGTGAAGCAAACTCAATCTGAAAAACATTTTCCGCTGTGAAAAGCGATATTTCAATTAAATCTCTAATCAAATGGTAGTTTGCATCGTGATGCATAAATCGTGTTAATGGAAAATGACTTTTCTTATTAGCAAGTTATTTACACTGGCATGGAGTGCCGCAAAAGAAATATTGCTTCTAAGCTTCTATTCAATAGGAGCTGTGCGAGCTCCAGAGTGAGATCGATACATACTTCCCGCGATATTTGAAGTAGACATTTGATTCCGCATAGCAATTATTAATTACATACTTATATATTTTATTAGCACCTTATTTAAATAATTAAACTTCATTTAAGTATATTCTGTAGCTGTCTCATGATTTGAATTCATAATAGCTATTTAGTTTCAAAGCATACAGAGCTAGTCCAGTTGAAGGAAGAGCAATCCCGAAGAAGAAGTATTCAGCCATCTGTGGCAAGTGTTGCATGCGACGGTATAATGTAAATGGTGAGTTTGGTAAGATCCTTCCTTGTAATGAACACAGTGATGTTAGACGCGGTTGTATAGCCGAGCACTCTCTTTCTCTCTCTCTCTCT
>NW_012130076.1:953782-957689 GCF_000143395.1 Atta cephalotes
GAGTAGAGTAAGTAGTAAGTACGTACGTAAGTAGAGTAATAGTATACTATATTANAGGATAGATGATCAAGATTTCGAGACGAATTAGAGCGAAGANATGAGAGAGAGAGAGAGAACAGGTTTTTTTACGAGTATATTATATATAACCGCTTCTCTTAACATCTCCACTATTAGATAGCAAATTCTAGTATTTATTTAGAACTATTTGTTCAGTAACTCGCTTACAGTCAATACATAAAAACCAACAATTATTATAACGCATTTTTTACTTTCAAGCATTTCGAAATGTTTCTAAGGTACACTTTAGCAAATAACACATACTTTTTCGTTCTTCTTAAATCAGAGCGAATTACAAAACAAATATATGTATATTTGAATGCGTTGTTTGTTATGTGATATTTCATTTGGCTGTATACATTTCGAGTTGCAAACGATGCAAATTAAACAATAGCATTTAGCCAATGTAATCTTCTTACAATAAGCTTGTTGATTGTTGATCTCTCTTTTTTTAAAGGTTTCATATCAAAATAATTATTCTATAAATCGATTGTAATTTTACTGTTGATCTACAGTTTATGTTACATGGTATAGATTTTTAATACTGCAATCTACTTGTGAAAAATGATGTATGTACATTTACGTGCATTCTGCAATATTTTATTTGTTTGTTAATTTTACAATCAAATACAGTGTTTAAAAAAATCAATTTTTAAATTTATTTTTATGGGAGATCACATTACCATTCCTGTTTCTCTTTGAGTTTATGCAGTTATTATGTAGAAAAAACATTGAAGTGCGAGAAATTGCGTAAATAATTCAGTTAAATAAAGATTGCAATTAAAATATCTTTTTACATAATTTTAAGAATTATCTATAATATCTCAGCTTTGTAAAGTTTATGAAATTCTTAAGCGTACCTTTGCTTTCTGATATATTCAAGTTTGATTCGCAATGATTCAAATATTCTGGGAGAGTAATTAGGATGCTTCAAGTGGGAGTAAGGCTAAGTGGGGCAATTAGCGAAATACTTTGAATTTCGACATGATTTTCCGGATGTCGGACGCCGAGATGCTCTTGGTAGCAATGATAAGTCAGCTGTCGTTATATTATACTATTCTGCTCTCTTGAAGCCAAACTTGACGAATTGCGAGTGGGCCTTCTGTATTCTCTTACAAAGTTAAAAACGTTATTGCGATTTATCCAAAAGGAGATAGAATAGATATCAGTGTTCTACTGCATTTAGAGTAAATTAGAAATCTATTGATTGCTAACGTCTACATACGCGCGTGGAAAAATAAAATCTCCGTGAAACTTCCAAGTATCACTGAGGCATGATTGCATGCCAAGAGAGAGGGCGGTGTCTAGTCCGGTGTACTCGAAATGAGGAGCATCCTCGAGTATCGTAATACTGTTTTTGCTCTCTTGAATCCACGAGATGCAATTAGAGGTTCTCGCTCAAGAAAGGTAACGTAAGAGGGGTGGGCTTGACTTTCTCCTATCGTTGCAACCGTGTTTTTCCAATTTTCTACACAGAGAACTCCGTCTTCCGTATCTCTTTGCATTATTCATGCCGGCCTACTTGTACGTGCAGCAGTTTCGGGATAAATTCTTTTGCTTTCTGATGGTTATCATAGTTCAGCGCACTACTGCATCCGTCAAGCGCATCAATTTACTCGGTATAGCTGTATACCTGTGACTAACAGTGGGCGACACTCGATTCTTTCGATTTGGATCACTCATTCACAAACTTGAGTTTCGGTACTTCGGCCACCTTAATGATGGCGCTCGCTAATGAGAGATGAGAGAGTACCAACAGTAGAATTAAATCGAATTGAAGAACAATTGAGCTTACACACATACAATACAAAATATTCGACGAAGATGGGAATAAAATTCATTAAAAATAAGTGAAAAATGAGTTTCAGTGAAATATCATAAAAAAAATATCCATCGGGGTAATCATTCATGCCTGGAAAAATACGAAACGCCCGATTTCATCCAGTTTTTTGTAAATGAGACACAGTAAAACGTTGCGCGCGAAGCTTGCCTAGAATGAAATATTAACTTCGCAAAAAAATTGACCATTACTCAACGTAAAGTTTTCTCTACAAAGCGCAATTGCGTGAGTCTCATCATTAAATCGCTTTTCGTTTTCGATCATAAAATCGTTTTCGATCGTAAAATCTCATTGTGTCATAGATAGCGACTTTCGAAAAAGTTACATATGCAAATCATATATAATTTCACATTACTTCTCTATCATATTTATGTAAGGTAGAAAATACACTTTCAAGGTTCCTAATTAAATTTAATTTTGAAAAAATATCAGTGCGTTATCACGTACCATTCTCGCGTTGGATTTTAATGAATGTATCATGCATTAATTGAACAAAAGTAAATCACACATACACCTGATTTGGAGAGTGAATATTAATTATCAGCCCAACGCGAGGATATCTAATATCGTCCATAATGTGCAAACTGCAACGGACAGTACGGATTGAATGACGGATAGTAAAGCGAACGCGAGGTTTGTACGTGACTTGGTTTCTCGCGGAATAAATGAGCTCCGTTGTACGAAACCGACGCACCGATCTCTCACAATTGGAATATGTTCCGGGTATCTACTGCGTTGGTATTACAACCCAATTTCCTGAATTCCTATTATGACGTGCCCAGTTTTGCCCGGTTATTCCGCGGATGGAGAGTGCACGAGAAAATGCGAAATTCACGGCGCGGAAATCCCGTTAACTTGCTGATAACGATCCGTTATCAACTCGAACGAGTTTCGATGTGCGATTAAAAATACATCCATTCGGCCTTAAATCGGAAAGCTTATGCTTCCTAATGTACTCGGAGAAGTTCAGTTCGAGTAACTTCATTTCGATGCATTCTCCTTGCCTCTTCCCTCCCCCCCCCTCCCCTCTCTCTTTCTCTCTCTCTCTTTGTAATTCATTTTAACAACTCTTCGATGTTATCGCACTCCGATGAGCGGCGTCTATGGAAATGATAATCAGCTGGATGTAGTCTGTCGTTTAATACCAATTTTTTTCAATAGTTTTCAATCTTTGTGATTATACGATATGATTTTGCGCAAGTATTTATTTTTGCAGTACTTTGTGATATCTCATGCTGACAGTGAGATTATAATATTAACTGTCAGACGATTCGCAAACACTTCCCGTCAAGCTCCTCGACAACATTTTAATCCTCCATATGACGTTCCACCAACGTGGATTACGTTTTTATTAAAGACTAATGAACGCACCTTTGTTCACGTTACTTTAATAAGTTCTTGGAAAAGGATTCGCTGTGACTGGGATTAGAAGACTAGATCCTGGATAGAGAGTGAAGAAAGACAAGGAAAAGCAAATCGCATAATAAATCTGCGATCCTTAATGATTACCGGACAAAGAGTTAAAACCTTCTGAAGATTCCCGCTTCTAAATGCAGATACCATGAAAGATTTCATGACATCACATATAATAACGATAATAGATATTACTGATAGATCATAATAATGTAACTTTTTCATTGTATGTGCGGCTAAACAAAATTCTCGATATAAAAGAGGCAAGGATGACTTTTCTTTGTCAAATAAAAATGTGTTCACGCGCCTGTCAAGGTACTGATAACGTAGCTCTAGATGTAGCAATTAAACGCTTCTGAGATTTTACCATTTTGCCACGTAAACAATCAATCGGAGCACAAAAGAAACGATTAAACTCGTTCCTTTTTCACTCTTTGCCGAATGATGAAATTCCAGCGGACGTATTATATTCATATGATATTTTTCAATATGAAAGAAGAGAGAGAGAGAGAGAGAGAGAGAGAGAGAGAGAGAGAGAGAGAGAGAGAGAGAGAGAGAGAGAGAGAGAGAGACGAGACGACGACGACGACGACGACG
>NW_012130076.1:960765-964801 GCF_000143395.1 Atta cephalotes
TATATATATATATATATATATATATATATATATATATATATATATATATATATATAGTGTGTGTGTGTGTGTGTGTGTGTGTGTGTGTGTGTGTGTGTGTGTGTGTGTGTGTGTGTGTGTGTGTGTATCCTACCGTTCGCGGGGATTTCATGTACAGGCATGTATCATGTACCAGATGAAAATAACATAATTAGAACGTTCTCCTATCCCTGATATTTCGCACGTAACCAAAATATTCAAGGCCATAAATCGCTCGCGCGCAACTCGCGGCCCTTCCGCGCATTCAATTTTACACTACTCATATTTTCCTACGTTCGTGCGACATTTTATCTTTTACATTTATCTGCAGATAAATTACAACATATCCACCGCCATTATTAACTGCCATTCTCGCGCTGCACGCAGATTGTAATTCGGCCGAATAAATCTTAATACGCATCTCCATCGCCCTCCTCCCCCTCCAACTTCTGCAGCTGATAATAGTTCTATTTCTCTGACTGCCATGCGTCATTCACAGATTTACTTACCGAGATTAATGCTCGTTTGTCGAGAGTAATACGCGTATACGAAGTATAGTGCGGGAGTAAACGTTTGTCTGTATATATGAGAAATTCACATATAATTGCATCGACATTGCTCAGTATTGCTATATTCCTATTGCTCAGTGGTGCAGATCAATATTAACGATGATATCGGATTTGGAGGCTGGTGCTATCGGCAAACAAAATGAAATAAACAAAACTGCGGCTTGGGACTGCTGCCGCCGCCGCCGCTGCTGCCGCCGCCACCGCCGTCGTCGCCGCGCAACGTTTGTGGTATACTCGGATGTGTCATGTAATTTTATGTGTTTGCGAACGGCAATTCGCGTAAATATTTTCGGGACTCGCAAACGCCGTATATCTCGCATTTAGCCGATCGCAATCGCGAAGGGTGATTGTCGTGAAAGCGAAATTGCGCGCGATCGTTTAATTTCCTGGAGAAAAGAGTTGCGTTTCTCCTCCTCTTAATTTCTTTCTTTCTTTTCTTCGGATGAGTTAAGTATTGATTGGGCAAACATAAAAGGCGATAAACATCTTTGTATATGTATGCGTGTATGTATGTGTGAGTGTACTCCAATTATTATCGGACAGTAAAAACTGGGACAGTAGTCGTCCTCCTGAAATGATGCCGTGAAAGTAGGACGCGTTCGTGAAATAAAAAGCGGAAGAAGTTTGACATCGCTGGCAGGTATTACCGGTGATTTGCTCGAGTATTTCACGCCTACAAAGGGGTGAAATAGCAAAGGACAGGACAGCGGGTGGGTAAGCTGGAGGGGGAGGCACAGTGCATTTGACTTCCCTATCAGCGTCAAGTGCTCATAAGCGCTTAAATGACTTCTCGTTTGCGAAACACCACTGACAGCCATTCAAGCCATATTTCTAAAACGAATTTCCTACGTACGCATAGTCCAGGCGATCTGTTTTAAAACGTACACGTCACACGGCACTGCGCAAAATTCAGTTGCGCTTTCGTCCCATTTCAGCAGAATGGAATCTCGAGTGCGCTCAGACTTATTTGACGGAATTAACTTGTTTCTACCTGCCGCAGACACTATATTACGCTTTGAATTATCGAGGAAAAAGTGTAATATCAGCGTGAGTGTACATATATAAAGTCTTTTTCTTTATGATTAGTAAATTTAGCGAAATGTTGATGAGAGATTCTGCATTACGGGATTCAATTGTGAGTCGTGTCGCTTATTCTAGCGTAATGAATTGATTATAAGAGAGGTTGCTGGATGAAATCCGCTTTACATTATTAAATGGCATCTATCCGTATTATCTATGCCATGTCATTTAAGTTAAGTACCTGAATAAAAAGACAATCGATGGAAAGACATTCTGAAGAATTGCATCGATCGCTATTCTTCAGAACGACAACTCTCAGACATAGAAATTTAACGCAAAAACATTTGATAGAGATCATATCGTATCCCCGCAAGAAAAGTGTACACGAGTAAAAAATATAAAATTGTTCGGGAGAGAGAAAAGTGAATTGCTTATTTTAAAATTTATTATTTAATATGGCATTAGACGTAAATAAACTTAAAATTAGAGCTAATTACAAATTGTCTGTTTTAATTATCGACAATAACATCGTTTATTAATTATCAAGTTTAATTACATATAATATGGTTGCGATATACCATCCTTTGTAACACGAAAGTGAGATGATTCTTAGAAATCTGTTATATTATTTATTGTAACTCGAACATGAGATGATCCTTATAATATGTTAGATATTATAATATAATTAGATATTTGGGTATTTATGTATTTTGCGGCTGATGAGGACTAAGCATAGTCGAAACATATCGTTAAAACTTATCGTCGGAAAATTATAATTTGTGATTAATAAGTATTATTTAGTATATCCACTTATAGCTCGTTTAATGTATTGAGTTTTACTATTTATTAATTTGTTGTAAGTTATACGAGCGAAAAGAATTGATATTATTTATATTGTAATATTGTCTGTTTTTAAGTTATCTAGAAATAATGCAGGTATTAATTTTATTATAGTATTATGTCATCCCTAAAAATTATCATTATTTTGAGTTGTATCATTTGTCCTTTGTCATTTCTTTTTGAAACGTATTTGAATTTACATAATGTAGATATTAATTGTATTATAATTACGTTACTCCTAAAAAAACTATTCCTAAAAAACTATCC
This sequence comes from Atta cephalotes, assembly GCF_000143395.1. Taxonomy (NCBI): domain Eukaryota; kingdom Metazoa; phylum Arthropoda; class Insecta; order Hymenoptera; family Formicidae; genus Atta; species Atta cephalotes. Next base: position 963,480 of record NW_012130076.1, read on the forward strand.
TTATTTTAATTCATTTTTCATTTGTATCATTCTTTCTTGGGAAGTATTTGAATTCATCTTGTATCATTTTTTCTATATTTTAGATATATAACAGGTAATTTCATATAGTATGTATGCGATTCAATTTTCCATGTAAAACATACAAAAATAGAATTACATATTTAAACGGAAAACTAAATCATGTATATATGTATGAAATCACTTGTTATACACTTAGATTTAATTGATTGAAGTTTAGAACACATCATGATTCGTATATAATACGAGTAAAATATCGACTTGTGTCACTTCTTACCGAAGTGCGTTATAAAAATAGGAGCTTGGACGAAAATAAAGAATAGTTATTACGTATATCATTGCGCATATCATTTAACCATCTTTGCAGATAGTTTGTGCATAATTGAACCTGATGTTGTATATGTATTTGCAATAATATTTGTATTAAATTTCCTGCCTCATTCTTAATTATTTGCTTGATTCGCAATATAAAATACAATCAATATTTTATATTTATAGCTGTAAAATCTATTCTAATCATTCTACAAATTAAAACATTTAAAATTTACGATTGTATAACCCGTTAAAAGATTTCTCGTAAAAAAGTAAATATTTAAAAGAAGAAAATGATAATATGTGAAGATGTACAATGTCGTCATGTTCTTAGTTCATGCATTATTTCTCTACACGCTGGCGGAAGGAAAGGACTACACAGCATCGGTTATACACAGCATCGCGCGTAATTCAACGTTGCCTCAACAATCTCGTACGGTAGAGGGATTGTGCACGCATGTCAAGACGAATCAGCAGTACGTGAGCGCAACCATGTCGTAGTCGCGCATATCACACGCACGTACGAGTGAATAGGATAGCTCTATTCGAGGGTGTGCGATGAAGGTGGGTGGTTGGTGTGTCGTAGGTCGGGTCACGGTACCACAAAGGCACGTCTGTGGGGAGGTTGCCGAGGCTGAAACGGGGCGACCGACGTTTCGCTAGAAACGTCGAAGCGGGGATCGGAGAACGGAGCATAGGAGGCGACGATAGTCTCGTACATAGGCGGGTGTTCCGTTGAAAGCTCCGTCCTCGCATTCCTTGGTAACCTTGTTACGCCAGCCACTTAAATTAACCACTAGATCGCGTATATACTGCGAGCGAGCGAGCGAGCGAGAGAGAGAGAGAGAGAGAGAGAGAGAGAGAGAGAGAGAGAGAGAGAGAGAGAGAGTAGTAGTACGTACGTACCGTACGTACTACGTACGTACGTACGTACGTTACGTTTAGGTTACGTTAACGTTAGTTACGTACGTACCGTTACCGTTACCGTTCCG
>NW_012130076.1:968534-969939 GCF_000143395.1 Atta cephalotes
ATACATGTATTGAAGATTGTATATATATATATATATATATATAGTTACAAGTTTCTGTATCATTTTTCATCTTACTACAACTATCATATATCATTTTTATTTTTTGAATATATATATATACATTTCACATACACACCGTTTTTCATATTATTGCAAGTTCGGAGTATCATGAGTAAAAATTAATTGTTGTACGTACATAATAAACGACATTTTGTATTTATGATAGAAACAGTCTATTCAAGTCCTTGTTAAAATTTTATATTGAATTTTTAATATATTTCAGTGTTACTATAATGTATGTATTGGGTTGTTCGGAAAATTCGTGCCGACTAACCTATATAATTTAAATGTATATTAAAATTTAAATTTTCTGCGTTTCAATTTTCCTTTACATCGGCACGAACTTTCCGGACAATTCAATATATGATTGTGTTTTATATATATATATTTAAATATTTTTATTAAATTAATATTCAATATCTTTTAATGTTAAAATAACACATTTATGAATAAGATAAATGAATAATATAAAAATATTTTTTAAACGTAAATTTTAAAATAAATAAGACGTGTTAATTTAACATGTGATAAATATTAATTTGAACATACATCGTAATTGTTTACAAATCGTGTTAGTATTTTTATGTTAATTTTTTACATAATTCGAATATTACTTTCTAATGTATTCAGCTTATATTAAATAATATTAAAAAATTGAATAAATGAAAATTTTCCTATGTATCATTAATTTATCTAGTTTTCGAAAACTTATCGTTTTCGATATTATGAACACAACAATTCAAGTGATCAAAATTCTCTCTCCTCCCAATAAGTACTAAATTGCGGGTTATTAGCAATATGAAAATGTCTCTTTTTCTTTTTTGCTTATTACTTGGCAATAACCCTTCTGGCGACATGCCACTAACTATCTCGACAGAGATTTCACGTCTTTACAGATTAAGTCCGGTTGGCTTGCGCAATTACGTGTACTTTCCTAATCCGTGGAGTATATTCCGCTGTTATTAAATACCACGCGCGTTTAGAAAGTTTTAAATGGCTTACCTTGAAAATTACGCTTAGATCTCATGCACTTTACATACTTCGCTTCATGGCGAATTGTATAAATACAACGTATTGCGGTACTGCACACGGATGCACGTCCTCAAACGGAGTGGGCTCCTCGGACCGCACATATAAGCTGGCTAAAATACCGTCGGCAGACAATATTCGGCCGGTAGGGGTTTACACGTACGTGAGGACAGACATGAGACAGGAACGTGGAAGGCGTTCAGCAGCGGGAGGTAAACGGCAAAAGAGAGAGAGAGAGAGACAGAGAGAGAGAGAGAGAGAGAGAGAGAGAGAGAGAGAGAGAGAGAGAGAGAGAGAGAGAGAGAGAGAGAGAGAG
>NW_012130076.1:969959-972389 GCF_000143395.1 Atta cephalotes
AGAGAGAGAGAGAGAGAGAGAGAGAGAGAATGTGTCACTTCCCGGAATCACTGCTGCCATTTTGGAGTTAACGTATGCACGTACCCTTGCCTTGTTCTTAAGAAGCTCACAAATTCAAACACATTTAACAGCGCAAGCGAGTAGTCAGTGATTAGAGATCGAACAGTTTCTAATCGTTACATTTATTTTAGTAAACTACGAAAAGGAAGGTTTTATTGAAGTATTTTAAAATTTAGCTGAATACAAATCTGAAAATAATTTGTTTTATTTGACTTCTACATTAAAGAAAATTCAATCCAGAAACAAAATATTTGCAATTAACTTCGTTTAATGAATATATTTCAGTTTGTATGCAAATTATATCTTATCGCCATATAAATATATAATTTACGCACCATAATCGCGGAAAATCATATATTTTACCATAGTGGATTTATTATTAAAATCCATGGCCAAACTATTAACTTAATTTGTTTGAATGAAAATAATTTTGTTGGATCATCAAAATAATTATGTAGGTCACAAATTGGTTGTTAAAATGTTAAAACTTTTTGCAATACTACTTATCATGCTTGGGATTTCTATTTAATTATTTTGATCCAACGTAATTATTTTCAGATCTGTATTTCAGATCTTTATTCTAGCTGAATTTTTAGATACTTCAGCAAAATAAAGCAAAGGTTTTTCCGTGTAGTCTGAGTTATACATAAGTAGAAATCGCAAAAGTTAAGCAGACGCTTCCTACAATGCCACCATGTAGCCATTTTGTCTTAATGAAAAACTTTGCTTTGAAAAGTAAAGTATCCACGAAGAGTGAATCTAGGAAGTATAGACACGTATAAGGTCTAAAGTTACGACCCAGTAAATTATGCCTTCTGAGTATGACACGAATTTCAAAATCTTATCAACATATTATTTGGAAAATCGCAAATTTCGAAAATTTAAACGACACGAAAGCGCAAATTTATTCATAATAATCTTCAATATGCTCCTCCCTGAGCATAGCGAAGCGGGTTTAACGTACGGGTTCGCTTGCATATTCGACATGGCCAATGGTGAATGTGAGTCCCGTTTGCGTTCTCTGCAGATACGCCTTTAAGTACGACTACAAAAATACAACCGTTTCCACGGGACGCATGGCGTCGTTACCCTCTTGAAGGCGGAAAGGTGTAAAGGTCCTTTCTTTTTGTTGTTTGTGGCGCGGCGCTTGGCGAATAATTCGATTCTATACAGGATGCATCAGCATAATTATGAGCAACTTCATAGTCGAGTAACATTCTCGGCGGCAATTAGCCGTTGTTGACAAACGCAATTTGCGAGATGTAACTTTATGGGGTAGGCAGACAGAGAAGCGCCTCTCGCAAAGTCACTGACGTTCTCTGACGAACACATCGACGAACAGTGCTGTTGCTTCCGGAGTGGTCGTCTTCCACTCCCCATCGTCATGTACTATAGCCCGCTTGGTTTCGCCAACAGGCTGCGTGCCGACAAAGTGTTTCGAAGGGAAAATGGGAACAATGTTATGACCCTTTGTCTCGATAGCAAACCGCATCCTCACGCTGCCTTGATTATGAAAGTTTTGGAAATAATCATGTGGATAACACATAAAGCGATGTTACATGCAGTTAGAATTCAGAAAAAGAAACTAAAAGACATAACAATTACAAACGTACGTGATATCAAAAATTGTGACATCAAAAATCATAATTTTCATCTATTAATTAATACGATTGTTATCAATATTTTGTATTTAGGTAGTAATGTAAACTTCATTGTTGCAGAACGTATATGCCATCAATAATTTGTGTGTTTTTTTATCATTTAGAAATAACATCACAAAATATCTAAGTATTTTAATATTACAAAAATTGCAGCAGTATTGCTAAAATATTTTAATGTCTTATTGGAATTATTGCAACAATATTGTAAAATATTGTAATTAAAATATTTTGCAAGAAATATTGCAATATATTGCTGCAATATTGTAATTTAACAGCTGTAAGTGCGGCTCCGACACAAATGCTTCTTGTAAGAAAGAAACATCCAGGAATCCTATATTAAGAAGGCATATGCAAATCAAGTTATCGAGTTTCCTGGAAATTCCTGATCTTTTTAAGTATACTTGCTGGGTCAGAATTTTTTTTATCATAACTTTGTCGTATATATTTTAAAATGTAATGCTAATTAATAATATTTTAACAATAAAACTGGATTAATTATTGAAATGCATAATGTTATGGCAATATTCTATTTTAGTAGACATAAGAATATTGCTACAATATTTTATAAAATATTGCAATCTTTCAAAGTAATATTGCTGCAATATTGTTGTAATATTTTTTTTGCTATAGGGGACTGTTTTAATATTGTTTTTGTATCAAAAGATACATGTATTGAAGATTGTATATATATATATATATATATATAGTA
>NW_012130076.1:977249-986574 GCF_000143395.1 Atta cephalotes
ATGATATACGTATCCATTACCGATAGGATTATANATATNGATGNTAGNANAGNTANGANNGNTANNATNANNNACTGNTNANNANNNANCNGANNACANNGAGAGAGAGAGAGAAGCATTACCGTTTTAATAAATTCTTTTATACGTGAGAGAGACTTTATTTATCGCCAGTTTTCAAACCTCCCGAATCCTTCGAACACATATTACGATCGCGACCAGCCATAAATCGAACACAAGCCGACTAACTCTCGGCGTCGACGAAGTGATATTATTCTTGCGTTCATATCTTCCATCCTCAGGGCTCATGCCAAAAGACATACCCAAGATGAGCGTGCCACAGGTTGTGAGCGACCTCGAAAGCGCAGCGGCTGCGACGCGTAGGGTAGAGGGATAATTAATCGTCACCTATTGATAAGAGATAAGTGAGTGGGATTAAGACGGAGCACACGGTGGGGGTGTTCAAGAGTTGGCGGAAGCCCGACTAGTTCGAGTAGCGGAGGCGTCTGCGCGTGGCGGGAAACGAGAGGGGATGATGCCAGGAGGTAGAGAAACACGCTCGCGGTACAACCCTCAGTCGGGATGCCGGTCGCGCACCCTCTCGTTCATCCGGTATCGCGATGATCAGTGAGCAACGTGTCCAACGTGTCCCGAGAACCGCGCGAGGCCGACTTTGGCTGTTGACTGGCGCTGTGCTGCTGTCCACGATCGCGGGAAGTGCATGGACCGACAACCCCGTCGCTTCCGGTGAGTGGGAACCAGGAATCATATGTGTGTTACAGATCGCGTGTCTCCGTTGGCAGGCATTTATCGGTCCTTTATGAAATCCTCGTTTATGAGATGACTATTGATAAACACCTTGCAATCTGGCAACGCGTCGATTAACCGTCCGGATTACATACATCAGAGAATAGTACTCCGCGACAGAGAGAGTTTTGTTCCCCAGCGTCCGTGTGTGCTAAATTTACTGTCGCGGTGCTAATTGAATCCCTCGTACGAACTGCGACCACCCTCTGAGTAGTAGGAATTTTGTTAGCCGCAAGCGCTTCCCTGTTTCGCGTGTGCGGGAAGTTTAACGAGTTTCGGTGCCGTCGTCGCCGCTGTCGCGCCATCACCGTTGTTGCGACGATGGTCGGACGCGGAGGATTGTTCTCTCTTGTTCTCTACGTAGAGCTACGCGCGGCTATAGACTAGTGCTAGTATTCCACGTAGCGTGGATTTGTGGTGCGTGCCTCTTACTCTACGAATGTGGGCTTTCGTGCGCGAGAGTTGGTTGGCTCGCGTGGGGAGTAATTTCAGATGTCTATGCAATAGCTTCTGAAGCTCGGCGCGGAATGAAGTCGTCGAGGATAACTGGGTAATATAAGCGAGATGCACACATTAGTTCTCGCTCGTGTCTCTTATTCATTACTCCGAATATCAGGAATATCTAGCTTCATACTTACTTCGATATATACATTTTAACTTTGTTCACCAAATGCAGTATTTCTTTTATCACTTAGAAGTACCAATGTTTCTTACTTACTAAAAGAATCAAGCAAATAAACTACTATGAAAATCAAATATTTTATATAAAGGATTAAATAAGTATAAAAAGGTTAAAGAATCTCAGAATCCTATTTTTACACGAGAAATATAGTATTAATCTAAAAAATTAAAATATTCAATAATGACTGCTCTTCTTTCTTTTATTTTACATACAAATATTTATTATAATTCAAAAATCAATTGATCTATATTTGCACTGCATATGTTTTCATTTCTTTATTAGTTAAAAGATAAGCATGTAACCAAAATTTTATTTTCAATTTTTTTTTTATCAACAAGAAATTCTGTCAAGAATACATAATTGTGCAAAACAAGTGCATAACGAGATAACGAGCCTCGACCAAATTTTTGTAAGCGTTGTTTTGTGATACTGTAGAAAGACTTTGAGTGGCCTTAGATAAGATTTACTTTATAATAATAAATTACATTATGAAATATGATGATATACTAAGAAAAAGTCAAGATAAAACTTTATAATTCCCTAATTAATCTTTTTATATGCTGATGTTGCGCTGTTACTGCAAGATGCTGTTGTCATAAGAAAATGACTCTATTCATCGCACAAAACAGGAAAATATTCAACAATATGAATTTATGCTATATTTTGCATATTTGCAAATATAATATAAATATTAATAATCACGAATATCAGAAGATTTTACTGAATTATAATTTTTTTTTACCTTTTTTTCTTTTCAAAATTCTTTTATTTAAAGTTACTAGCTATATTTTGAAATTAGAAATGTGATAATATTAACACTTCTATATAAAAATAAATATTGAAGTTATGTATATGTATACATAGTGGAATTAATAACATCATGTATTTAACAACAAATTTTTATGTTAATTTTTAATTTATTAAATTATTATTATTTTTTGTTGCTATAATCAACATAAAAAACAATAAGAAAAATTTCTATTTTTTAAAATAAGTATTTCGAGAGATTATTTTTGTAAAGTTTTATTATGCCCCCCCCCCACTAATTAAGTTTTTGTAAATAAATAAAAAAAATTTATTAATAAATAATCTATTTAATAAATAATGTATTTATTTACAAAATAATTACGAGGTAAATCGCAATGAAACTTTACATATACAAATAATCTTGAACATTCAAAGTATTTATATGAAAAAATTAAAATTTTTGTAATTATTTTTTATGTTGAAATGTTACGAAAATAATAATAATTCAGTAAATAAACTTTAAAAAATGTGTTGTTAAATATATAATTCATACAAATTTATTCATTTCATATACATAATCTTAGTATTTATTTTTATATGGAAAGTGTATAAATACTAATATACTTCTAATTTCAAAATTTTGCAGGGACTGTATAGCCAATATAATTTTAATTCTCCGATAGATTTTAATTTATATATGTAAATATTTTAATTTTTATTCTTGAATGTATTATGTACATTTTGTGTATAAAACTGCTATATTACACAAATACTGTTCTATTTGTTAATCCAACTGCTTTTAGTTGGCCAAATTTGTTCTTTATGAAAGTAACAAACAATTAGTTAGTGTGATATTACATCAAATGAAATTAGAATTTCATATATATTTCTGGTTATTCTCGTTTTGATGATTCTCGTTTCGACGAATTTATGATATGTATGTTATAATTAGGTGATATCCTGTATATAGAGGAATATATGAAGCTCTTGAGCTGATTACTGTTCACCATATTGATACAAGATTACTATATTCGAACACTATATTCGAAATTTAGTACTCAAAATAACATTTTATTAACAGTAAGTTTAATAAACCTTCACGAAAATGTGAAATATTTAGAAATTCTCATTTTTATTTAGCTTTTATCAAGCCATAAAAACATTTTTTTTTTCATATATGTTATGTTCATGCGTTTGTATGAATATTTGTTGTAATTTAGAATTTCATATAAATATATTTTTGTAATTCTACATGATTTTAGAAACGAATGCAAAATTTTACACAGTGCGTGAATTTAGAACGTTTTATAATATATATAAAATAAATGCTCTACGCTCGGAAAATTGATTATATGTATACTTGTAACTGCCAAATGCGATTCGAGCAACGATTTTGGGCGATTACGCGGGACACCACGATATAATTTGGTTTCGCAGATGCAGGATGAATATGAAATTCCTGAGATAGCACTATCTCGTCTGACTAATTTCTCTCATACATTCTACGCATTGCAATATCGTATAAAATACCGAATGCACATATGTAGTTATATTGTCAATATTGCATCCCTTACATAAGAAATATTTAAAAATTATATTTTCATAAAATTGATATTTTCATAAAAGAATTAGTGTTAATTAGATCGATTTACTGTATTTAATCATACGGAATCATTTTGCGAGCATTATTTTTTCGAGATTATCTAAGGGATTTCTATCTATCATCTATTGGGATTTTCCAAAATTTATGCGATACAGGTAAAAAAAAATTAAAAAGTTATAACAACTATCGATCTGTAGGAGGTTCTCTTGTTTCATGTTAACAATGGATTATATACAGCAACATTTCATATGAGTCAGATCGAATTATTGTTGACTGGTGTGAAATATAACTTTTTGCTGAATCTACTGTTTTATAAAATGTCATATTAAGTGTTTTTTTTTGTATATGCAACACAAAATTTTAATATGTAATACTTGCCACTTTGTATTCGTGGGAATTAATGTTTCGTTTCATTATTTTATAATTAAACCAATCTGCTGATTTATACGATTAGTAGATTTGGATGCGCATGGTTTAATTGAAAGCATTAACGTACACTATGTGCTATCATAATGTTCCGGTAATGTCTTCCTAGCTATGTGTGTAAAACCAAAAATATCATTTGAGGTTACGCTGTTCTGTAATAACGTTAGTTAATTAATTGTACTAGCATTATACTAGATCTAGCCGTAGAATAAAGTTTAATCCGACCGAGATAATATTAAATCTGTTATAGCAATTCTTCCTTTTATCTGTCCTAAAAAATATTGAAACTGTCCGTCCACATTATGAAAATGGGTCACTGAATTTGATCGCTGAATACCATCAGCCTCGCCAGGACATTTAAGAAGTTTCAGTTTTACAGAGAGACTTTGCTATACTTTTTAACAAGATTTACAAACTAGGTTAAAATCAACTTCGCACTTACTCATTTTCTCAAAGGTGCCTTTAAACAAACCAACAATATGAATATGATTGTATCCTCAACAAACCACGCCCACGAGTGTAAAAACTTTTGTTAATTAAGTCCCGCGCGACTTATCAGCTTTGAAAAGATTTTCTCTGATTAAATGTCATAAGTGTCTTTTTTTGTATACGATATCTTGATTCAAAGTTATCAATTACAGAATTATGAATCATTTATTTATATGCGAACAAGAGAGAGTTTAAAGTCTTATTTTTTAAGATATACAATATATAAAGTATAGTCATAATATAGTATGTCTCAAGTATAAAGTGTTCTCAATTTATTCCCTTAAAAAAATAATGGTAATAAAAGAAGGATTAAAATATTAACATTATTATAAAAATAAATATTGTTTTTCGTTTTTCAATAAAACTATCTTTAATTTATTTTTCGTAAAATATAGAACATCAACTTTTGAGGTGTTTTATACTTGCAGCCAAGGCTGTACGTTTCGTAATGCAGATTTTCGACTGCTATGTCTTATTAAGGTCGACGAACTATCTTATATCAAAATATCAAGGTGCATGCAACCATACACTGGGCTCGCTGTTTTATTGCCTTCTTGTAAATGTAATAAAAAATTTTCAGTACAGGATATCCAAATAAAAGATGTTTCAAGTAGCACCAGTTATGACGGTATTCGGCCAGTCGTAAAAGAAAGGTATCATGAGTGGTAATAGTAAATGTAAATGGAAATAAGCTCGAGGGAGGACAGTGAATCTCGTGGCGAAACGATAATCTAACCGAGTAGCAGATTCTCGAGACGGGACTTACGCTTGTATATCTTGTCTTCGGAAAGTATGATTTATTTATTTGTCGCATCTCCGCGCATTGAACGACGAATGTTTTGTCTTATGTATTTTATTCGCGATACAAAAGCAATTATGAAAATAAACCATCACCGTTGATGAAAGTTAACATTTAATTTTTAATGTGATTGATAACATTCCTTACTTCAAAAGCTTCCTTACTTCAAAAGATGACATAATTAAAAAATTTAATTTTTCAGGAAAAGATAAAAACTGTTTTACAATTTGACAGAAAATTATTGACTAATCGAATAATATAAAAAAAGTGTATTCTTAACATGATAAAATGTCATTTTGTCATTTTTGTTTCACAATTCATAAAAAAAATCATTTTTAAGTTGTGACTTTTTTTTTAATTATCTTTTCTGAATTGTGACGATATTTTGATGATTTTTAAATAAAATTAAGTCACTTCGTTTTTAATGATGGACATAGTAATGTTTATTTCATTCATAACATCTTAAAAATCACATCTTTTGAATTTTGTTACTTTTGATGTAAAGAAGCAGTATCTCATCTCTTCAACCGAAAAATAAATTTTGACGTTTTCTTTTTTTCTCTTCATAAGAAGAGGAAGTGAAGAGGAGGAGCTGCAGAAATTGAATAGATAAATTCATTTAGAGAATATAAGAAGGTAAATCTCGGCGCATTTTGAAGTGAAATAGCAGATGTAGAAATCTCCGGGATAGCTTCGCGAGCGCGTTAGTAGATTTAAGTATCTTCAAGTGTAAATCTTGGGGTATGGAAGAAAAGACAGGAGAAGTAAATGCGCGGCTCCTGTCGATTTATCTTCAGTAAGAAGGGAATACTCTCAAAGTAAATGCCGGCTGTAAATCAGCTGGCATTTTCTTTGGTCATGTGCAACAAAAGCATGCGTGTGATGTATGCACGGACTGTATATAACTTGCGTCAGTAGCGTAGAAACGGGGGGCAGTCTGGGTAACGAGGGTATGCACTCAACGCGAAACATCCACTAAATTTCTTAAAGCCACAGTGTGACGTAATTCTCTACTGAGCTGTCAGCTTCTTTCGATTCAAATAAATCGAACTTATTTACGTAGCGCCCCAGGTCATGCTTATTTGCGCAAATATCGGACTGCTGAAGTGGAAGCTTCGTGAAATTGATTTGCCGTCTGATCGATGCACAAGATATTCAGATCTGATTTGAATTTCACGAACAAGACATCTCTATTACAAGATAAGTTTGACGTCGTAACACGTTTTGCGATAATAAAATTAATTACTAATGTTCAATAATAAAACTGTCACAATTACCTAAATTATTCCTGTTATTAATTAGTTATAATGAAAAAGATAAAAAATTATTATATTTAATTTGCCATTTTATATAAAAAAGAAAAAAATTATATATGGAAAGAACAGTTTCGCTCAAGTAAAAATTTAATTAGATGTGGAACTAAAAATAATTTTATTGGACTGTCAAAATAATTGTAGAACGCTCAAATTGGTTGCTAAATTATTAAAACTTTTTGCAGCATTGTTCATCATAGTTAAGTTTCGTACATAATTGTTTTGATGGTCCAACAAAATTATTTTCAGATCTGTATCTGCATGTGTATTTAAATTTTTAGATGGCAAAGCTGTTCTTTGTATACTTATTTTGCTATCATTTTGATGTTTGGATTTTCAAGATAAATTTTCTATATTAATTTAATTATACCATTCCGTCAATACTTCATCTAATTTAATATTTCTAAAAATGATATCTGAAAACGTGACCATTTTTATTTATAAAAAACGGAGCAATCAAAGGGTACGTCATAAAAATTGGATATCGAATCACGTAAATATTTTAATAATTCCATCAAATATATATTACACTATTTACAGTCTTTGAAGGTGGCAAAGCTCACCTACTAAGGTGTGAGACTTGAGTCAGGTCTATGCGGAACGTGGTGGATTTAGAGTTAATTTAACTTTTACTTATTTAACTTTTATAGAGGGATAATGTATTTATGGATCCCTACGGTATACCAGAGTTTTCTGCAAGAAGGATCGTTCAACCGTAAAAGTTGCACAACATACTTCTGAAATTGCAACCGCTGAAACAACAACTTTATTTCCTCCTTTTTCGGTAAAATTCTTAATTGATGCTAGGATTAATTATATTAACATTAACGAGACAAAAGAAAGGATTATTGCGATCATTGTTGAACCGATTTATCTATCAAGAACTTTCTTTATTCTAATTTTTGCTTCGATATCTGCCGAGATTTACTTATCTTAAAACTAATTCGAATTGGCTCTTGAAATATTAACACAAATAAAAAATAGAATAAAAAATTGGCAATATTAAGTTTATTTTTGAAACGATCAATTTATGATTAAGGTCTCTTTTAAAATATAAGACGCTTAAACAAACAGATAAAATTAACATTGACAATAAAACAACTTCATGATTTACCATCCCTTTTTTGCCTCGTATTTATGAAAAATTCAAGATTATCAAAAATCATAATGTTAAATTATTTTTCTTCAGTTTGAATAAACTTTACGGAATTAAATTAAAGCACAAAAAAACGTTCTTTCTCATGAGTCAAAGAAAAATATAGTTTACAAAATTAATTGTAAAAATGCAATGCCTCTTATGTTGGACAGACAAGCCGTAAATTAAAGACTAGAATTAACGAACATAAAAATGACATTAATAAAAAGAGCGATAACTTGTCTGTTATTTCTGAACATAGATTGCAATCTGAACATGATTTTGATTAGAGTAACACCAAAATTTTGGATAATGAGAGATATATTAGTTAGTCTGAAATGCTTAATATTAAAATGCAGGAAAATAACCGAAATTTGAAATCAGATACGGATTTCTTACACCACGTTTACACGGTGTAACCGTAATTAATTAATAAATTTTAATAATTTTTTTGATTGGCGTATCTATACTTAAGCGGCTATCTATATTATTTTTTAATGATGATTTTTGATAATGTTGTTGTTTCCTCTCTTAGAATGTTTATTTCTTAATGTTCTTTTAGTTGACTTTGCTTTGACACTATGAACATTATATTTCTTTTAAGAAATTTAATTTAATTTTATTTGTTTTTGTGATTTCAGCTTATTTAATTTATAATATTGTGCAGTTATGGTTTGCAGTAGGTAAGTCTCTTTAAAGTTTGGTTATCCTTCTTTTTTAGTAACTGTTCTTTAATAATTATTTCTAATTTAGCTCACACTTAACTAATCAGCTAACTGACGGTTACATATACTTCAGACATGATTCTGTTGAGACTTACTTGCATTCGATTTCATTACGAACATTAAATTGTGAACAATTATTATTATAATTGGGAACTGCTGAAGATGGCTTGAATATAATCGAAATGTTCAGTTTGGTATTTTATGTAATAGATCAATAGATATGATCAAAATACATGTATTTATGATATTCGCACCAATTACCGCGTATTAATGCTCTTAATTGCCTGTTTTTTATTCTATTTTATTACTTATCTTATTTACGATAGAATTGAAACATACACTATATTTGTTATTTGTATCTATTTATAGCACTTCATCTACCACACGCGAAATGTTCTAATTTAAATTAAGTAATATCTTGATTTGATTAATATAAAATAAAAATAAAAGTAAAAAGGTAATGATTGATGTTACACATAAAACATGATGTTTTCGATTTTATCTGCAAGCGAATTCATAAGAAACGAGATTCAAAAAGCAAATTTATAATTCATTTCGTTTGTTCTATACTCAGAAAAAGACATAGACGTGACAATTTTGTG
>NW_012130076.1:986594-996617 GCF_000143395.1 Atta cephalotes
GTGTGTGTGTGTGTGTGTGTGTGTGTGTGTGTGTGTGTGTGTGTGTGTGTGTGTGTGTGTGTGTGTGTGTGTGTGTGTGTGTGTGTGTGTATAAAGATGATAATTATACGAGCTTCATGTATAGTTTAATGTACATAATTGAATAAGCAATTCTACAGTTATTGCAATTAAAGATAAATAATTATACGGGGACTAATAAGTTTTAAATATACGTGAATGAAAAATGTCATATTTAGTCAAAGTAGGTTTTTATACCTAATAATATCTCTCATAATTTATATAATTTCAGTTCACAAGCTAATAATTTGAATAAACAATAAGAATACAACAATAATTTGAATTGTGCGCCAATAATCTGTCAGTCTCGAAATACAGCCTTAAACTGCAGCTGAAGAATAATATCACAATTGAATTGATAACAATTTAATAATATTGATGCTTAAAATTTTAATAATGTAATGTTAATAAGAGTATCTTAAAATGTGTAAATAATTTTATTGTAAAAAATATTATCTCAGCTGAGAATCGAACTTGGATCCCTTATTGTATTCTGATGTGCGAATGTTCTCACCATTTGACCGAGGCATAATAAGTTTTAATTGGAATAATTTATACCTAAATCTAGTTTAATCAATTATGTGTGTACATTAATTCTATATATAAAACTTGTATAATTGTTATCTATATAGTTGCCACAACCATAAAAATATTTCTCTTTTTTCTGAGTGTATATAAAGTATAAGAAAGTATATAATAGATTAAATAGATGAATAAGAAACCGATTGGCAGAGAGTATCATGACGAAACAAAATTCACGAAATTGTTGACAGTCGAACAAAATTGATGCGCCACGCTGGCTCATTTTACATACATGCTTTTATGGTATGGTGCATTGTTATGCGGCAAATGGATTTGCGCCAAACGAAGAGTAACAACTAGCTAAATAATTTCATTGTTATCAGTTTAATATTATCGTACTTCATGCAATAATTACAAAGTACCATGCGCAAATGTTTTGTCTGTGTGTGAAATATTAAAGTTTAACTTTATATATTAATTACAAATTATGCATACCGTTTCGTTGCAAGTTTTTCAAATACCGATAATCTGCACACAATCACGAATATAATTAATCATATGTGCTAATTCATTAAACATAACGATAGAATAATTTAATCATAGTATAGTATTAATATGTCGCTTGCACATAATTATAATACCGATCCGGTTAGTTGATTCAGGCAGAGTATTTTGATCATAAGATTATTCTCGATGTATTCTCGCACAAAATGTAATTGCATTAAGATATTAATGCGTTTTTATTCACATGGCCAACTTTGAACTTCCTTTGTAATAGTATATTTTAAAAAGAAAGAATGTCAAAAAAAGACATTAGATTGGCAATAAACTTCGTCATCTGTAATTAGAGATCTTCCAACGTGAGGAAAATAATTATGGAACTTTACGAGACTCCGAGACTGTTATTTCGTTGACCCATGTCTCACGTGGGTTTTGTCGGACATGTATCTCGTTGATCTTCCATCGTGTGAAAAGAACAGACGTAATTTTGGAAATACGTCGGAGGGAAGTGAACGCTAGAAGATAGCAAGAAGATTAATTGCGTGTGAAACTATGATAGAATATCCTGTATCATTCTCTAAATATTTTCATTCGTGATGGTGTATATCAGTAGTTATTTATATGTTATTATTCTATTGCTAAAATATCATACTGAAATTTGGCTTAAACAGAAATAGAATTTATTTAACATCATAGTAAGTTGAATATATTGTGAAATTTTTTGAATAAAACATATAATAAAGCATATATCTTTTTAACAATATTAAAAATATGCATAAACATTACAGATTTGCAATGCATTTAAAAAAAAAAATCATGTACTTCCCTTGCATCAATAATACGTGGTAAGCAAAAATTTCGAACTTCGTGAAATACAACGATATATTCGTTTGGCTAGCAATGTGCATACAAGTGAATTGCCTGGAGGTTAAAATCGGCGCGATTTCATACGCGATCAAGTTCTCCAGTGGGAATGCTCTTTTTCCACCAATTTCTTCCATATATTGAATCTCTATGCTCTGTGAATCCATATATTGTTAACAAGAAGAACTTACAGATTTCTCCTTAAAACAGGTACATCAATTGAATTGTTATTTTCATGTTTTTAGTTTTACAAATCATTTTATATTCGAAGAGTGAAATAAATTTCGTGATTTTATTATAACTGCGATTTTTAGAAGCAAAATAAATGTCGCAAAATAAATCGCGCAAAGAGAATTAAATTAACATCACATTGTCATCAAAATGTCACAGAAACAGTTTGAATAAAAAGTTTATTCCTATATGTATTACAAGAGAATAAATATTGTTTAAAAATTAATAACATGATAAAAGTAGTATTTAGCATTAATATTAATATTTTGTATTTTAAGTAACTGTAATATTAATATTCTTTAATGCATTTGCATATTTGAATAATCAATTTGTTGTTCTCATTTTTTGATGCAGTATTACACAGCGATATAAGTTTGCAACAAATACGAATAATTAAAGGAGACATTAACAAAAACATCATATTACATTGAAAAAAAGTATTTGATATTTGTGTATTATAATTGCATGGTAAAATAATTGCCATTAAGAAGTCGATTTTTACAATTATTGTTACTTTAATATTCGTAATAATAATTATATTTTAGTTTTATATAAAAAAATATATAGTTAAAACAGAAAATAATTTATAATTTATAATTGTTTTCAGTGTACTGTTTACAGTTTTCAAACTGTATTTCTTTTATATTTTATATGAACTACAAGTAATTATTATAATTATTATAATTATTATTATTAATATTACAGTAGTAATAACTATAAAAATGAAGTTTTTAATATTTATATAATTATATAATTTTTTAATTATATATTTTATATAATTATTTTATAGTCTCAAATAACAAACATTTTTTTAATATGGATGGATCAGTTTAAGATTATTACGATTGTTCCATCTTCAGATAAACTGCGGTAATTTATCTGTTGGATAAATAAAAAAATAAAAGAATAAGAGCATAAAAGAGTAAGAAAGTAAGACTGAGTTAAAATTTACCGAAAAATGGAACTCAGCTTAAGTGATATAGAGTGACAACGGGGAATTTTGTAGATGTAGTGTAATGTTCTCTGATCGGTGGAATTCAACTGTCAAACGTTTCGAAAACGTCGTAGTGCCTCTCTATAGCCTGTCTAACTATACTATTGCAGATTTTCAGTGCCCCGCGGTGGATCAACACTGTCTGTAACTATTGCACGTTTTCTAACAAGCCCTAAAGCATAATGGAGATGGCATGTAACTGTTACACATTTCCTATACTCAACTCTGACATGTTTGCCACGATTGCGATCTCGCAATAGTTACTTTCGAATCAAAGGTTTCGTTGACAAACCATGTAAATCCTAAGTCTCTCACATAACTAATTAACAGTGCAGTGAAACCGGACAACTTTATTAGAGAAATATTTAATACGCTGGTAATGATAATTTGGCAAACTATTTACAAACAATTTTTGACTTCAACTTTAATAGCTTTAATATGCTTGGTGATGTACAGAAAGATGTTCGTTTATTAAAAATAATTGCCAATCTATGAAATGCAATCTGTATCCATTTTCATTCATTTGCCAGACGGTCTGTAACAGATGTACATTTCATACAGCTTGATGTATAAACAACGTTATTGGTTCTTCGTTGTATACGCAAATGGCAAACTCAAACACGACCTTTACATCTCATACATAACGGTTCTTCATACACGTTTGAAACTCGAAGTAGTCTCCGTCGCTCGATAAAGTCCGTAGAGATTGGTTCGTGTTTATGTTAATTAGCGCTATACAGGAAATATTCATTCTAAAGCAATAAACCGTATTATTAATATTGAAAAGCACATATAAAACAACTGCACACTTATAATGCATGTATGCCGCTGTTTAAAAGTGAAAGTTTTGAGATGTTTATAAAGTTTCCTGTATAGGTTGTATTAATGAAATATGTATTTATACATTAAATTTTGCAAACAATGGGTTTATAAACTAAATAAGAATAGCGATAAATCTTTAGATGTTATGATAAAATAACGATATCAAATTTGAAACGACAAAAAAATAAAAAGCCAAATAATAAATATAAAAATCTAATAATAAATATTAAATAATAAGTAATGAATAAAAAAATAATAAGTAATGAATAATAAAATATAAATTAAATTACGATCAAGAATAATAAAACATAAATTAAATTACGCTTATTGGCATCGAACTATGAATAAAAAGGAGACAAATAAGAAGACAGATAAAAAGAGAAAGAGAGAGAAAGCGAGATATGAGACTTAAAAAACTTAAAAAAACTTCATAACAACAAGCAGCAATGATCGATCAGAATTGAACTTTATTCGTGATGAATATTATAGACCTCGTTACATTGGGCAACGCCACAATTGAAACATTTTCGCAATAATCCTCTTAGTCCGACCTGGATTAAGCTTGAACCGACCTCGTGGCGGCTCTTCAGCGCGCTGTCAAATGCAAATACCGCGTATTCCAACGTCGACACGGAATTGCCATGGCATACAAGAAATCGGGTCAGCAAATATCCATATGCATGTTTAATTCCTTAAGATCGAGATTTTTGACATTGTAACCTGATAAACTAACTCAATAAATTAATTCGTATCATAATTGTTCAACAAATTAACTTTCCTGCAAAAAAATTTGCGATTCCGATTAAAAGAAAAAAAGTATTATTCATTAATTAAATACTTTGATGCTAGAGCTACTTAACACTTATCTAATAGAAGAAAATCTATATCTTTCATACATTTTGTTGATCGATTTTTCTCTTTTTCAATCGGTCATATTAGTTAATGTCGATATGTTGTTAGGTATGTCAGATTAGATATTAGTATTTTTCCATCAAAGTTTTTGTAGGATACAATAATGGCAGTGATATAAATCCATTGAGTAATCCGATTATCCGGATATTCTTGAAATCTCGTTTATATTGCTGCTGCTATTTTTAATTTATATTTCTGGTCTCGCTGCGCTAAGAGCAATATTTCTTTTCACACAGCTTACAGGACACCATCAAGGCGTTACCTCGATATTCTCGCGATTTGGTTTATATTTTATTATTTATTGCTTTTATTCGTCAGAGAGAAGAGACTGATGCGTTTAAACGTACAATGTGTTCGATATTGTCACATCTCGCCTCGACAAGAACTAATATTCGATACTTTATCAAATCGATCATCGCACCATCGATATCGGAACGTTTTGTAAGACAAATCAAATCGTACTTTTCGTATGTTGTGCAAAATATATCACTCTTATGACTGTACTTGAAATTTATCACACATACGCCGTGCATTGTTCCTAATTTTATTTTAACTAACTAACATGGTTCTATTGGATCCATTCAATTATATTCCTTCAGAGCTGATGGGTCTATTGCATCCACTATGATTGATTGGATAACAAAGATTTTGATGAATAAAAAAATGAATAAAAATAATTCCAACTTCCTCTGTGAAGTAATGTTAAACTAAAAAATACATTATTATATTATATTTGAATTTATTATTAAATCTCAATTTTTGTATCAATTATTATTGTAGCAATTGCCATTTTACACAAAAAATATAAAATAATTGAATTTCTTTATGTCATATCTGCAATTATGGATTATTCTTATAATATTAAAAAAAACTTAGTATTCATTCGTTTTTATACAAGATCAATTTTAGGGATGGGCGATGTTGAAAAAAAATCGACTGTCAAATAATCGAAAAGCCTAAAAGATGGGAGATTAATAACCCATTAAGCACCAAAAAGAACGTTATTAGTTATAATCAATCGATTATTTTTTAAATAAATTCAATATTTAACTTCTAAGATTTAAAATTAATTTCAAACAAATTTTTGTTAACTTTGATGACTAATGTAATCAATATGCAAGTGTTTATAATAATATATTTATGACTATATAATTTATTCTTCTTCATTTACCTTCTATGTGTCAAACTATAAATAATTAATAATTTTATCCATGTTAACAAAACACTAGATACTTCTTGACAAATTAATTATCAATTAAGTTAATGGATTAACTTTAAAATTATTCTAAGAATCTAAATACAATAAATGAGAAATAAACAAGAAAAAAATATAAGGAATTAAAAATCAACAATTTCAATGTAAATAAACATGCTTTTGTTCTTAAGGAGCATAGTTTATAAAGAAATATATAAAGAAATAAATTTATTTTAAATTAAAGTATATAGCTTTCTATAGTGTGTGTATTGAAATAATCCCCTCTATTTGATCCTTTAATTTACTATTTATTTTCATGTTTTTTGTTGTCATTCGTTGTATGTTTAGAATTAAAATGTATACTTTATCTAGGAGTACTATAGATAACACTGAATGCTCAATAAGCGTCGTGTGCGGTCGTGTTTCTGGATCCGGATACACTTTGATGCACCCATAGTGGAACAATATAATTGCACTCAGTGTGCATCAAAGTTGCACTAGTTTCTTCAATAGAAAATATTAACAACATTGAAAAAATAAATCTCTCGATTTAGAGAATAGTTGAACTCCAAAAATATCAAGCAATTATAATCGATCTAGTCTTGTTAGAAAGTACAAGCATTAATTAATCGATCATTTATCCATTAATTAGTTTGGTTTTTTTAAAAATGATTAATTCTCAAATAATATGGTGTGAATTTTATGAACTTAATTTTCAGTCTTGAAGCACAATAATTAAAATAATAATATCAATATCATAAATTAAACATGTAATTTAATAATATTGATGTTCATATAGACATCTTGGAAAGATATTAATAATCTGATAAGTACCTTTAAAACTTGTAAATAATTTTATTGTGAAATATATTACCTCGGTCGGATTTGAACTCGAATCTCTCATATTTCATGCGGATGTCCTCTCAATTCGATTTCGATGCCTATTGAAGCATGTGATAATATTTGTCGTAATAACCAATATGTATGAAGAATACGTATTGAAAGAGAGCGTGTATAAATAATATTAAACAAAAATCTTATTTCATAAGATCGTAATGTGAATACACAACAATTAGAAAATGAAAGAAATATGAATTAATGAGAAAAACTAATTTCAAAAGCCTTTTAATTTTTTAATGATATGGACTGAGAATTAAATTCGGCGTATAGTTTGCAAGATTGGATATGTATGATATATAAAATTCACATCGAATTATTTAAATACTAAGGATCCAGCATAAGACTTTCATTTTTTAGTTGTTGTGTATTCACATTATGGTCAAAAGATAGTTTGTTTTAATATTCTTTGAAATAATTTTAATATTCTTTGAAATTAGTGTCTTTTCAATACACCAATACATGTAAATTAAATAGGTTTCACAAACCAGTAACTATATTACAGATTTTGATCAGCTCTGACGGTTTAAAGTCATTAATTTAATCATTTCGAATACGGATACTCGATATGTGTTTTTTGAATATTTCATATTGCTGCATGCTGATCTTGGTGAATGCGAAAATATGAATGCAGTGAACCGCGTGTAGGAAGGAGAAAATTATTGGTTGTTTGTATATACCTAAGAAAAAATGAGGCGCAACATTATATTGCAATAGCAAAATACCTCGGGTAAAACGGGGAAAAAATGAAAGGAATGTGCGCGGCACATTCGCCAAGCGGGCGAGAGATAATAACACGAGGACGTGCGAAGAGAAAGAACGAGGATGACGTCGAGCGTGCTTAATAACGCTAATTGCTCGTCTCTTCCTTCTCAGCTAGCGTTGACTTTTACAATACACTTCCCTGTCCAACACATGTGGTCCGCTACGTATAATGCACGAGTTTTATACGTGTATACTAACGACCATGTATATTTAATTGTACGCGAAAGTCAGGCACACATTTGTATGTTTGGCTGCTACGGGAATTGTTTACTGTTTGTTAAAAAGAACTGAAAGATTTGTTAAGTCGCACGTGATTTATTAAGTTCACAATTCTCCACTGTAGAAAGACGTACGTAATTTTTTAATTTCATCGTTAAACTTTTATTTTCAGTAAGTGTGTAAAATTATATTATACACCGAATGAGAAACATTTAATATCAAATTTAATAAAAATTTTATAAAATTTAAATAAAAGCTTATTTGATATAGAAGGTATTTACAAATATAATACATTATGAGCATTCTTGTTATTATTAAAAAATCTAGAGAAAAAACTTTTTGAAATTAGTTTTTCATGTTAATCCGTATTTCTTTAATTTTTAGAGATTATCTCAATTATTTTTAAATGAATAAATATAAATTCCATTGAGAAACTAATTTTTAATCATATTTTTAATTTATTTCTAGAATAAAATTGCATTATACAATACAAATCAGACAAGGAAATTAAACTTTGTATTTTTTTATTGAATCTACTTTAAACAATTTATAATTTGCAACTAAATTCAGGATTCTATTTGTATTTCTATATGCCATGCATCCTGACATATATATGTAATTCTGATTTTTGAAATATAACATCTGTTCAAGGTATACCTACATATACAACAATATATGAAATTATAAATAGAGTTCTATGTTCTAAATTCTCTAGCAACTCATGATCTGAAATAAACTTTTACACTGGTATTGGTTGTTTTACTTTTGTGCGATTCAAAATTTATTCTTTAATAAACTCGTGATAAGCTAGAATAATTAATAAGAATACTTTTTGCTCTTCTTTTTCTCTGGCACTTGCTATAAAGCTTGCCACCTCCAAGATTTCATGATCTAGTTATCACCAAAGTAATGCAAACGCGACTACAGAACGAAGGCGGGTAATTAATTAATCGGGTCGTTGCAAACATAATTAAATTTTCAGCTTTATACTATAGCTATCTCATTCCATCTTTACAAGAGTACCTAATTGACCCGAGTAATATCAATTTCAAAATAGAAACAGTATTAACGAATAAAACCTATTGCATCTGCTGCAATCAAAATGCATTTTTCTCATATTTTTTAATTTTACATTAACAACTTATTATACTGCATAACGAGTTTTAATTACCATTTTTTAACCTTTCTCTTAAATGTACCTTTGATGTAACATTTGCACACAGAATATCCATACTCGAAAGAGAATATATGTGTATAAGTAAAATATATGTAAAAGTAAAATTTGTACAAAGTGGCACAAATTAAACTTTTTGAGGCAAATGATATTTCGTTTGATGTAATATATTATACGGTACTCACCATTCAATTAAATCAAATTAAAATAATAACATTTAAAGCAAGAATTTGAAATGAACAGTTACAATATAATTATATTACTTATTGCACTTTATCACAAATTACTTTTACGGAAATATAATATTCCTGATTGAAAATGAAATTAAATTTGTCTCATCGTATATTGTTTTGTCCTTCTAGCACGGTGGAACAATGAATTTATTAATAAATAATTATTTTAATTCGCATCGACTTCCTATAATTATAATTCATAGGAAATATATCTGATACGTTTTATAGAATTCTATTAACTGGAGATTTTCATTGGATTGTATTAAAATATACGTTGTGCATCAGATTTTTAACAAGCACGTTAAATCAAGATAGATAATCGTCTTGCAACTTTCATAAAATGCGCAGTGAAACTCGTCTTTCCGTAGAATATAATCTTTGATACTATAGTGATAGCAGCGCGTATTTAATGAATTATTGTGCTCCCAATTGACGGTAACTTTTGTAATTGAATTGCACCAATCGACCGACGTTGCACGCGCGTCGGTGCTCCAAGGAACAGACCGTCGTAGTTATCTTGTAGCTGCGAGTTATCGCACGACTCATCGAGCCGTAGACAGCCTAATTAGATTTCATCCTCCTCTTCCTCCCTCCTTCCCTCTCCCCCTTCCTCTCTCTCTCTCTCTCTCTCTCTCTC
>NW_012130076.1:996637-1003455 GCF_000143395.1 Atta cephalotes
TCCCTCCTCTCTCTCTCTCTCTCTCTCTCTCGTTCGCTCGCTCGTTCTCGACAACCAGATACTGTATGCATTGCCTTGCAACAGGACACATCAACGTTACGCCATGGTTTAAGGATTAGTTCACAGATTTCGCTAGGATCTGGACAATTTACATTCAGCGAATCATATTAAACTTATAACGAGTATGTCCGTCGCATGTAACTAAATTACTATAAGCGAATCTGGATAGTTTACTGTTCGTTATAATGAATTTGGCTATCAGTATTGTGCAATACTGGTCACTTTAAAGTGCCATTGAAATCCTATGAACCGGGCGTTTCACTAACAGCGAAATTATTCCCAGAGGGATTGCATTTGTTGTTATGATAAATAAATAAGATGCCTATCCATCTTTATAATATATCTGAGCAAACAAGAAAGCGACAAATAGATACAAAACGATGTAGGGAAGGAAAGACATTTCTCCTACAGCGTTATCTCCGGGGGCACGAACCTTTATTAAATTAAGTCCATTACGCGGTGTGAAGTTTCGTGTTCTCTGCTTCGCGTGCGTTCATTACACTCCAACGCCACAGAGCGCGTTGCGGATATCTAAAGTTATAAAAATAAAACAGGCTGAATATTATGAATTCGTGCGGCAAACCAATTACTTCGTACATTTTTTCCCGCTCAATTGCATTATTCCATTTCGTTAACGCGTTCATAATTCTATTGCTATTTGTACGATATATTACGATTGCTTATAATATGTTTTCCGCACGTAACACTTTACCTTATAAAGCCTTCTCTTTGTTCGATACGCCCAAAGGGTTATATGCTTTGTCATTTGATTAGCATTAACTCGCAACAGGTATAATGTGTCGTCCTGTCGGCGTGTCCACGTCGTGTGATGGGCCAGCTTTGTTGTGCCAGCGATTACACCGCGAGTGGAATTGCGAAATGTACTACATCGCCTACGCGCACTGTTGATTAGTAATGAATCTGGTTTGCCCTGTAAAACTGATTTAATTAGCGGGATATGGTCGAATCGGTGGTTTTCCCTGTCGCTGTGCATTACACACAACAAATGGAGTTTTCGTGAATGTAAACTAGCGACGAACAATTTTGTAATACACTTCAACATTTCATGTCAAAGTAAATCCAACGATTTGTAATTAAATGAAACAGAACGTCTCGGGAATAAGTAAACTACACTATCAAAGTGTGTCCAGGTTATCGAGCCAAACCTCGAGCTGAATCTCGGGTCGAGCTTTGAACCAAACTTTCAGACGAGCTTTGAGTCAAACCTCGAGTTGAATCTTGAGAAGAGTTCCAAGTCAAACCTCATGAGGATCGTGTGTATGTTCAACTGTATATAAAACATACAATTGAAACCACAATCGCAGAAATAATAAAAAATAAATAATAGCAAATTCGTATATGCAAAGAAAGTATAAAAAGTTATAAGGCCAAAAACAAGCAACAATTTGAATGTCAACAATAGAATGTCAGAATATAATATGATATATTGTATTAATTTTAAATAGATATGTGTCGAAAAAAAATATATAGTTCGATAACAGTTTTTTTATTAATTAAGATTGTTAAAGAAATTATTAAAGATAGATATTAAAGATAGAAAGAAGATTAGAAAATAAATTATACTAAATGCTGAAAAACTTACAATCACTATATTTTGTGTATATATATCACTATGATGTAAATATAGTTAAATATAAAATTAAATATAGTGAAAAGTGTCATATTTAGTTGAGGCAGTTCTTCGTGCTTAATAATATTTCTTGTAAATTTATACAATTTTTCAAGCTCACTATGCATCGACAAATTTGTCGGTCTTAAAACGCAATCCTAAATTGAAGCCAAAGAAGTAACATCACTATTACATTGACAAGCAATTTTAATAATATTGATACTCCTAAGTATCTTAAAATCTTAATAATGTTTACAGATTTAATAATATATATAGATAAAATGCTTATTAGCATTAGATTAAGATCTTAAGAAGTTTATAAGCTCAATTATTAAAAAGGCTTGTCAATCTAATTATGATATTATTACTCCGATTTTAGTTTAGGGCTGCGTTTTAAGATTGATAAATTTGTTAGCGAACTAGAGCTTGAACTAGAAATTGTATAAATTCACAAAAAATATTATTAGGCACAAAGAATCTCTTCAACTGAATGACATTTTTCACTCATGTATGTTCAATCTTATCGGTCTATTTTTCTTAATATCAGACTTATTAAGTTCTGAGAGAACATGGCTTCCAAAAGTGAATGAATGATTATATTAAAGCTATTGCATTGAATTAAATAATATCAAGCATGTCAGGAATATGGCCTACAAGCTATCGATATATCTTGGCTATCATAATTTAACATTTAATCAGTTATAAATATTGTAAGAAATTTTGAAATCTGATGTTGAGATTAATGTCATACATAATAATTCGCCGTTTGGAATCAAGACTGTCGTGTCGTTAAAATAATGAAAACTTCAATGTATTGAACAAAAGAGGTTTCTTTTATTTAAATTTTAGAAAAATATAAATATGTTGATTGTGAAAAATGCAATTATAATTTTAATATTTCAAGAAGAATATTTATTAAGAAAATGTCATGTTAACATTGTTATGCTAGTTTCTACAAGCAATATGGTAAAGGAATTTACATTAATCAATGTGTCAGAGCCACAATGTATAAGTAGTATGATTTTTTGATATACTATCATACATATGTCAAGAATGGCAGCAATCTTCTGTATCATATCTTTCCTACTAACTGTGTGTTGTTACAGAAAGTACCGCATAAATAATGAAATGACAGAAGCTTAGAGGACAGGTTCTCTTTGTTTGTTACAATCTATTGTATTCAATCAAAATTAGTCAGTATATTAACAAAGCTATTTAAAAAAATATTAAAATAATTTTAAAATAGAAACAAACAAAACATTCGATCAACAAAGCATATGTTGAATTATAGCTATACTTTTAATCGAGACAATAATGTTATACATAAAAAAATAGAAGAATGGTATATTAATTCTAAAAAAGATATAGAAATGCTAGACAATGCATATTAGTATTCTTGATAAACCGGCTTTTTTTTTATTGAATACAACAGATTATAACAAACAAATAGGCTCTGTCATCTAAAATTGGAATCACACAATGCTCGATTTCTTGAATGGTAAGCACACACACGTTGTTGTGTACTTGCTTTGACGTATGTAGTTAGACGTTTGACAAAATGTTTGACAGATAATTATGAAATTAACAAAATTATTTCTATTTTGAAGATGCTGTCGATGTAATCGTCTGCTCGATCACGTGACTGTTTCTGTGTCTTTAATTATTTTAGTTGGTGCATACAAAAACATAAGCTATAAAGTAATGCATAATAAACAGATGCATATTAACAGATGCATATTAATATGCCGCGCTCAATGCATGAATGTATTCTAGCATGCATTAGAGCAGGAATAGCAGTGCATGTTTATCATTCAAGAAATCGAACATCGTATGATTCCAGTTTAGCTCTGTCATTTTATTATTTATGCAGTTTTGTGTAATTGACACACAATCGATAGAAAAGACATGCTATAAAAGGTGGTTGCCATTTGTCTTGATATACTATCAAGACTACAAAAAATCGTTTACTTGTATATTGTGACTCTGATACATTGATTAATGTAAATTCTTTTATCATATTGTACATGATATTAAACTTATGAAAACTAGCATATTAATGTTAACATGACATTTTCTTATAATAAGTATTCTTGAAATTTTTAAATTACGGTTACAATTTTAAAATTACATTTCAACAATTAATGAACTTTATAAAATTCGAATAAAGTAAACTTTTTTGTTGATTCAATATTTTAAAATTTTTATTTTAATCACGTGGCTTAATACATTCTTACGATCGTAGAAATGTTTACGACGTTGACAAGGTTTTGCTTGAAATTCTCTCCCATACAAAGTTGCTGCTTAAGGTTTGGCCCGAGGCCTGACTCGAAATTCATGAGGTTTGACTTGAGATTCGGCTTTATAATCTGGATATATCTTTAAATTCATAATGTTAAATTATATCAAATTTAAATTATTTTAATCATAATATGTTATTAATAAAATTTAAAATAATAAAACAATGGAATTAAATAATTTATCTCGAAAAAATGGATTAAATTTGATTCACAAATTTAGTTTATTATTTAGTAAATGTAAACATTAATATAGGCGTTGTTTACTTTAAAAATAACCACAGAAATGGATTGATTTACATTTTGATACATATGGAAGTTAAAAATAACAAAATGTTATTTTTATAACGCAAGAAATTGTTCCTTTGATATCCAACAGTATATAACGACATGAAATGCGATCGACTTGCTGCTTTCTGTTAGAAAATGCGGACAGTATAAATTCTGTGGATCTTCTGTGTCTTTTTGGGCAAAAAATGCATCTTATTGTAAAGTATGCAAGCTTGCATGTTGTTCAATTCCCTAGTGGCAGATCGTGTATGTCTGCGACCTGTTGCATTATATAGCCACAGTATTCTTTTTTATTATAGATGTGTTATACAGAACATAAAAGCTATACTGAATTTTTCCTAAAAAAGTTTCTCTTATTCAAATTAATATAAAAAATAAAAAATTAATATAAAAAATATATACTATATTATTAATACTATATTATTAAAAATCCAATTACAAAAACAAGCTTTCTCTCTTTCTTTGATATTAATTATTAATTCAATAATATCAATATGTAAACTGTCTTATACCAAATAATTCATAATCATTAATATGTACATATTTATGCATGGCTTTCTATATTACGAACGCATCTCCAGATGAAATGCACACTTTGTGTGATGCACTGCGGTTGAGTACATTGCGAGAGCCGCAAACTTTCCGCAAACACGGCTACACAGCCATACATTTTCAAGCAGAAGGGGGTAAAACTAACTTCGAATAATTATTCATTATTTTAATTCAAGCCGCCGACTGATTTTAATTATGGGGCTGACAAGAAGCTGACGAACTTCTAATTACTTCGAAAGCGGGTAATCCGATCTGTGGCGGTACGAGAAGTATAAGAGAAGAGAGTGGTCGCTGTCATGACCCGCTCGGGAAAGATATTTCTTGGGCAGTGTGAAAAAAAGAAAGAAAACAAATCGTGGAACGGTTGCAGTTGCACGTGGCGTTTCAACCTCCCGAGGCAAAATTATACAGGGCGGCGCAAGGGTCAAAGAATTAAACTTGGCAGAATTCCATTTCTTCTTTGCTAAACTCCGCCAGATTTGTACGATTGTATCTCTTAATATCCGAATTAAAACTTTTAACCTGTCATAACTTCATTGCTTTTGTCAAATAAAGATTCTGCGATATGCTTCTTCGATATTTCTTTTAATAAAAAAACTTAAAATTTAATAATTTGTATATATCCGATTCTTATTACTGTAATGTTGAATTAAATTCACGAAATTTTTCATTTTCAACTCCCCATCAACCAAGTTGGATTTGAAAGCACAATCGATATCTTGATTGTGAATTCTGATAGACAATTTCAATGTGTAAAATGTAAGTAAAATAAATCCAACTTCTACGATAGTCAACATTTATTATTAAAACTTCCATAATTAAGTTTATGCAAGAATTTTTAAAATAGAATTTTTATATGGTCCGAAAAAATATAAAAATGTGTAATGAAGTTCAAAAATCTATGTTGCTGATGGAAGTACATAATTTCAAATGACTAACAGAAAGTTAATTTATATCAAAAAGACATAGTGAACAAATATTTGTTGATAACTAAGAATTAAAACTTGATAACAGAACGCTTATGGACTTTTATTGTTCGTTATTTATTTTTTTGTTAAGAAAGAAGGCGCTGTGAGGTTACTTAGAGAAAAACAGATTAAGAAAACTCGTTAGTTGTGAATTACGTGTTGAACGATTCGACTTAAACGAGTCTAAGGTTATCGGGCGTGGGTAGGCTCTTGGTTCGTAGTTAGAATCTTGAAATAACAGCATCCAAGATAAGAACGATGTAGAAGCATCGTAACATTGCGAACCAAGGTATCCGAGGAAGCGCGGTTGAGATCGGCGAAGAGTCAAGAACTTTCGAGCAAGAAAACGAATAAAGAAGTTTCAAAGAGGAAAACTCGAAAGGATCGCATCGATGGTTCGCGGGACGTTCTAATAGAAGTAGGCGAAAACGCGCGCGCGAGAAACTCGGATAAAAACTCGAATAAAAAGGCCAACAGAGAAAAGTGAAACAGAAAAATAGCATGGACAAGCATCAATGATAGTCGGTGGGGCTCCGAAATGTCGATTCTACTAGAGAGTTACGATGATACATTGTGACACTTACAGTTTTTGCACTTACGTATCTTCGTGAATTTCTGTGGATGTCGAAATATCAGATAATTAGTTTTAGTGTGATTAATTTTCACACAATTGGAAAATTTATGTTAAATTTAACACATCTTTCAAACTGTCCATCCAAATTTTATGTTAATTTGACATTTAAGATGATATACTAGAATATACTAAGGAAGTAATACAAATATTTAAACGGTTCTATTCTCCATTTTGGAGTCATTCTCAATACAGATTTAATTACTAACTTATTACATAAATTTTCAATAGTTATTGCAAAAAGAATAATAAAATTATGGTAAAAAGTTACGGTGAGATGTCAGTTTTACAAACATTTATAAACTTCTTGCAAATAAACTCGTATTTGAATCTCGTCAGAAATAATCTGTGTATAACATGATCATACAGACTATTTCTGACGAGATTTAAAT
>NW_012130076.1:1003475-1014160 GCF_000143395.1 Atta cephalotes
CGTGTGCCTTGGCAGTCTCAGTAAAACTTCTTAGCAAATAACTCGTATTTGAATCTCGTCAGAAATAATCTGTGTATAACATGATCATACAGACTATTTCTGACGAGATTTAAATATGAGTCTATTTGCAAGAAGTTTATAAATGTTTGTAAAACTGACATCTTACTGTAACTTTTTACCGTAATTTTATTATTCTTTTTGCAATAACTATTGAAAATTTATGTAATAAGTTAATAATTAAATCTGTATTGTATTGAGGATGGTTAAAAAATGGAAAATCAAAATGTATAAATTAATTATTATATAATAAAGAATCTATTGACGCATACGTTAATATTTAGTGCTGACTCTGATTGGCATTTTTCCTGTTTAATTAATTTTCTTTAGAACCTTTTTGTTATTATAAAAATTAATACAAAAAATGTAACGCTGTTACAATTGGAAATAAATTCTGAAAACGTATTTCAATAAAATTAAGACTAATAATATTTTGAGATATGTACATTCATTTATCTAAAAATTTACGTTTCAAAATTATATTATTTTCAAGTTATTCAATCATTTACTAATAAATGCGTAATGTGTTACTTTAAAAGGATAAGATATTTGACCAGCTAAAGATTTTTTGAGTTTAAATCGGAAAAAGTATAAATGCAATCTACTTGTAATTTGACATTTTATTAATATATTGAACTTGTTATGTTGCAAATTTTATTAAAAAATATTGATCCTCTGTGCAAAGAAATACAGCAATCTGCATAAAACGTGATTTTGCATGCACCGATAAACGATGTACATAATTCCGCTATTTTGGTTATTCTGAAACAAAAAATCGAAATGTTTTCATAAATTATATCTGTGTGTACCTATCGTGTGATTTTTTTCATTTTTTCAAAAATTGACGGAAATACACATGCTTGAATTTTTTGATATATTTTTTGACATTATAAATGTTATTGTATTTTAGAAACAAATGTTATTAACAAAATCGATCAAACGAAAAATATTGATTTCTTGTATATATGTTTCAAATTGCAAATCAATCTGTCAATTGTAGCCTGAGAAATTATGTACACCATCTCGAAAAACTGATTTCGAGAAAAACTCATTTAAAATTTCCTACGCTTTTTTCATAATTGATAGAACACTCAATTCTATGTGCTTCCATGTTTTATATTCTTCCGTATCCACCATTTTGGCACCAATATTCGCACTGTTTGCAATGCAAGGATTGTAAAGAACGCTATGTCGCATAATTCTCCTCGACTTATCTGCGTGTACATACGTGCGTTCTCTTCAAGTGCTATCAAAATTATTTTGAATATCCACTTAGAACTTCAATTGTAAAACACATTAACTGCAAGCCTTCAAATTATATTTTAAAACAAATTTGATTTTTGGAAAATTTCAAAGTGTCCCATCCTCTTAATATTAAGAAATGTTAAATATAAAATATCCAAATAATGTAAAAAAAATCATAGTTATGTTAAATTAATACTCGGGTATGTTAAAAATTCAATACAAAAATTTTAGGAAGAACTGCTTTTAACATAAATACAAAATGTTTTTTACTGTATACAAGGATTATCGTCGTAAGAAGATGATACTCGTCACTGTTAATATCAAAATTATATTTCTGTACTTTTGTTGTATAATAATGATGAGTACGTGTTTAAAGCTTGTACCGCGAAGGAAGATTTCAAAGATTGAGGAATCACAATAATCTTGTGCACAATTTACCTTCGTGTTTCATGTAATTACTGTTGTTGTGCAATAACCGTTTGCGCGTAACACGTGAGGCTAACTTATCCAACATTAAAACAGAAACGAGTCGCGGACACTATGACTGGCTCTTAAAGCAACTTGTAAAAATCGTTGGAAACAACAGGCTCAAGTATTTATAATCTCAGGATTGCAGTGCCTAGAAAGCTTTTCAAACAACTTGCAAAGTATTCGAGGTCGAACAACGGGCTGTGAATCGATACGAACTATACGAAGAAACACGCAGCGCACGAATGAAAGAGTTGCGAAAGTATGACGAGTCATGACGTCGTTTGCATGTCACGAATCGTTCTTTTATAACGCGAATGATATTCAACTAGAGATATTCCCCTGCATAAAGAATATTTTAAGGAAGAATTTGAATGGATTGAATTCAAATTTAAGCGGAAATGCAAGATTGTCGTAAAGTGTTCGAATAAAATATTTTTTACTACTTGTACATTTTACAAAATAATTTTGTAAAAGTGCGAAGAGTAATATTACTTGGGACATTAAACGGACATGAAATTTAGAAGTGGAAGACAAAGCATGAGGCAAAAAGCGAGAGTTTTACACGAGCCGTCTCACAAAGTCGATCTATGCGATGCAGACAGGAATTGCAAGATCTCAACTTTTACTTGAAACGAGCCAACGCAACTTTGAAGTTATGCAGTCGATTATGAAATTCTCGTGATGCATCTATTCGGGTATAACACCCGCGGAAAACGTGTTTCCAACTTCTTCTGCATTCCATGAAATTATTTAACCGAATCAAAGAATTTAACTTCTCGCTTTTCACATTTCGAGAAAAGTAATTTGCATTATGATAAAATTATAACGAAATTTATTAACAAGTCTTATGCACAATCAAAAAGGAATATTCCTGTAAACACATTTAGTTTTATACGTGATTATTCTTTTAATGTCAAAATCCAAATTAAACTGAAGGAGGATCACAGGTAAAGCAGCGCGAGCTTAAATATATAACTTACCTAACTTATATATAACTCCAGTCTAATTCAAATTCAATTTCTAACTTAGTTCAGATCTAATATCCCAATAGACTGTGGTATAAGATTAATATCTCATGAGATGGTATATTTATAGTTATTATTTTTGTGAAAGAAATGTGAAGTTATTAGACATTTTTCAATTAATTTTTAACAATTTCTATATAATTTAATTTAAATTAATTATATATAGTTGGAAACCGTATATACGTATATACCGTATATATACCGTAAATATACCGTATATTATATACGTATAACCGTATATAATTAAATTTAACATAGTTCACGTCGTCCTAAACTGTCCACCTAAATTTTTAGATTAATTTAATATGAGTATGTTAAGAAATAATACAAATATAAAAAAAATTTTACAAAAAAAATTTAATACAAAAATGTTTAAAAATGTATTATTTTTATATTAATTGTTTATTCATAAATTGTGTTATTTTAACACTAACTAATATTAACTTTACTGAGAAAAAACTATTATTAAATTATTAAAAATATTAATTTTAATAAATATTTAGTTTAATACTGCCAACTAAACATTTACTTACAATAAGTAAATATTTTTCAATAAAAAAAAATGATTGTTAAATCAAATTAACATTTCTTATATCAAAATTCTTTTATATAAATAAATATAAAATAAATTAACATTTCTTATATAAATATCTTATATTTAATATATCTATATCTTTATATTTAATAAATATTTAGTTGGTAGTATTCAACTAAATATTTATTAAAATTGACTATATTTTTTTTCAGTGTTGATACAAAATATTATGATATTTAAACAACACAAATAATCACATTATGTTAAATTGACTTGAATTCGAATATGTTAAAAATTCAAGACAAACACTTTATAAAAAATTTGAACACAAATACAATATATTTTTTATTATATATAATTATAAACACTAAGAAAAAAAATTGTTCATTTGACTAAATTAATTTAATTCATCTTTATTTCTTGAAAAATGTACATGTTTTTAAGTCAAACATTATATTTTTACTTACTTAAATACGTACATTCTTCAACAAAAGAAATAAAGACAACAAATTAATTTGGTCAAATAAATAATTTTGTTTTACTTTTAATTTATAAACACAAATTAATACAGTATTATATAATTCAAAATTTGTAATGCAATATAGTTCCATGAGATAATTCTACACGAAAAGCGGATTTTGCGACATTGATGAGAAATGATATACCGTCGTATTACTTACTAGCGAATACTGGTACCGGGAGCTTTTGGCGAAGAAATACAACGAGTAGACAGTCTTACATTCTTCTCGAGACTTGTATATCGGGCGAACGCGGTCCGTTCGTTGGAGCGTATCCCTTGAAATTCTCCGATGTGCTCTTTCTTTCTACCAACTAGAAAAACCGGACGCTTGTCGATTTATCGCCAACATATACCTCCTTAAACGAAGACGTTTGGAGAAACATTCGCGGTTCGTTGCGTACAAAACATCCAACAATGAGCACACAATAACGCGCAATAAGAAATCAATGTTCAAGTAGGGGTTATGCTTATACATTATAATCGTAAATGCATCGAAAATATACAAGTATAAGATGTTTACTAACAGTCGGCTAAGTCTCCAAAATTACCTACAATACAAGTCTGTCCTCTATAATAATTTTATAAGATTAGTTATTATATAAGATTAGTTAATTTCTTTTTTATTTTTATTATATCGATTTGCACATTTTTTATCAAAACTGCTTAAAGTTTAAAATAGTAACAGTTTGCATGATTTGTAAAAGGGTATCGAGGATTTCGAGGTTTCTGTAATAATTTCAAAAATCAACCGTAAATATCGTAAAACAATTAATCAAATTTGTCTAAAGCGAAGGCGGAAAGCGAAAAATTAAGTGTCTAACCGTGAGATCGATGCATTACTCTCGACATTTATAAATAGTCTTAGATATACAACGTTTATAACATCCTTAAAAGCTCTCGGTATACATCTATTGACTTGCCAAACGAAAGGACTTCCGGAGATCCTTCATTCTGTTTATCCTACAAGTGTTTGGCAGAACAAACGTTAAGACACTCTCCTTTTCGTCAGTATATATTTTACAGTATATAATACAGTACGTACTGTATATGTAAAGTTACGCAAAGATAAATTTAAAAAAAATGTTAATCATAATAAATCATCGTGAGAATTATAAGAGAAAGAACTTATTACTATATAATTTCATATGCACGAATGACATACAGTTGTCTCATTAATACACTGGAAAATAAGTCTTGTTGCGTTTATTTTTAAATGGGAAAGCCACTAGTAGAGCTAAATACAATATCACATTTTAAGACAAAAAATACAAACAAAACAATGAAAAACACAATGAAATAATGAATTATAACAAATTTTATTCAATGAAAAACTGCAAAATTTTTAGAATACTCCCTTGCCCTCTAAAGGTTAATTAATTGAAATTTTGATAAAAAAACCTCGCACGAACCTTATGGAAATTGAATTTCGATCGAATTGACTGAAAAGTTGATATGTTGTAGATATCTTGTCGCTCTGATAAAAAGGTCTCCATAGGCATGACCCCCTGTAATGAACCATTTGACTTTTATGAGACATCAGTCTTCAAAACGGGCTACTATTACAATGTTATTTTCAAGAGTATGGTGCATTCCTATATCATTATTTGCACTTTCTATGTATATTTTTAAGTAAAAAAAAATGATAATATTGACTTGATTGATTCTCACAAAAAAACTGTAAAGATATCGAGGTCAATAACTTGATTTAAAAAAAAAATCAACGTTATGTTGCTTCATGTAGAGGTTTGTTCGCGTCACATGCTCCAACATGCTCTTGCCTAGTTTCTACTCACTCTAATGAGGGTATTAGAATGAATAAGAACATATGACAGGAGCATATAGGAACATGCGACGCGAACAAACCTTAGGGCGCGCGCGAAAAACCGCTTCGCGCTTTGCTTATATTGAGTAGACCGTGCACCAATCGAAATGTTACTATCTCGAACGTCCGGTTTGCAGTGAATCTTTACGCGCATTCCAAGATCATGCTTGAACTTCTGCGACCTATTAGTTCTTTTCAGAGCTACTCTTTAAATCAGTTATTTTTATAACTACTCATACTATTCTTATTATCATTTCTTATTATCAGTTCTCATCAGTTAAGTATTTCTTTCTTGTAAGAAAATTACATATTTTAATAATAAAAATTCATTTTTCTATTGAATTTTGTAATACAAGATTTTTTATTTCTTCTTTTATCATGGTCCGAAGAAATCTAATTCCATGTTTTATATGCAACAACACCTTAATACTTCGTGTTATGGTAAAACTGATGAAGATAATGCTGTAAAACGAGAAATCAGTATAAACAGACGAAGGGAAACAAATAAATCTATAAAAATCGCTATAGAAATCGTGAATGAGACTCAAATATGCAATAATTGTAACATATCAATATGTCAAGAATTATGTATTTTAGAAAATGATCCAACTTGTATGAGACTTAATGTTCTGAGTCAAACATTGTCCAGAGGCGAGGGAACTCACAATAATTAAGCACTCCGATTTGTGAAGAGCAATCACATCAATATTATGCTTATCATTTTTTTATTTAAAAATATACATAGAAAATGCAAATAATGATGGAATGCCGTACACGTTGAAAATAACATATTGTAGTATTAATCCATTTTGAAGATTGATGCCTCATTGATAGAGGTCAAACAGTTACAGGAGGTCGTGGAGACTTTTTTCAGGACAAGATCTACAACATATCAAATTTTCAGCCAATTCGATCAAAATTTAAGTTCTATAAGGTTCGTGCGGGGTCCTTTAATCAGAAAGATATAAATTGGACATTTATATACTCAGGTAGCAAACTATTGTTATTTGTCATCTTAAAAAAATTATGCAATTTGCAATATGGACACTTGCGAACACTATATATATATTTTTTTAAAACAATTATGTACTTTTTTTAATCTTAATTTATTCATTTCATTATTTTACGCATAAAAAATATAGCTATTAAAAAATAATTAAAAAGTGAAATCTCTTATTTTAAAAGATTAAAAATGGAGTCTTTGAAAGAGAATAAAAATATTATCTTTAAAAAAAGAGTGACAGATTTTCATCCTCTTGGTGTGAGATTTAGAGAGTAGTTTATAAGTCAACGAGGAAACAATTTATTAAACATTTTTTAAACGTTATTTACATTTTAGAGACAGATTTACGTTGAATTTATTTTGTGTCGGCAAATCGCCACGCATCGTAGACATTCTCAAAAGTGTTATTACGGGCGAATTCCAGATGCTACCCTCGCGGATCGATAAAGCAATACATGTGTAGTCGCTGCAACAATAGCGGACTTCTGCACGTCAGTTTAAGATTTAGACCCACACGCCCGGATAAACATCGCTATACACGTTCGGCAGACGCCACTATAAAAAACGAAGGAGACCAGTAACGACTACATTTTCTCGTTCTATTTGTCGGCAAAACGCGACA
This sequence comes from Atta cephalotes, assembly GCF_000143395.1. Lineage (NCBI taxonomy): Eukaryota > Metazoa > Arthropoda > Insecta > Hymenoptera > Formicidae > Atta > Atta cephalotes. Next base: position 1,010,776 of record NW_012130076.1, read on the forward strand.
CTGTCGATCGGAGTTTAGAATGCCGCTACGTTTCCTCTGAAGATATTTTTCTCAGAGGAGAATCATCGACATCCGGCTTTAATCGCTCGTAAGAAATGGAGATGCACGAAGAGCGAGGAAAAATGGTTGAAACAGAGAGATCCGTAATGTTGAACTCGAAGAGATCGAGTATGATTATCTGGAATTCGAATAGAGAGATAAAACTCGAACAACTTGTTTTATCCAGAAAAGTTAGCCTAAGATGATTGTTTGAGTTACAAAAAATTGAAAATTAATTTTTATACAACAAATTTTAATTTTATATTTCGTATTAATTAATTTTATACTTTGTAAAATATCGCGTTTAAATCGCGATATTGATAAAAATTTCAATTATTAATATATCATTAGCAGGCCAAGTGCTGTTTTTCCAGCGATCCATCAAAGGATTAACTTAGCTGTCCGACCGGAAAAAGAATCTCATGAACAAAAAGAAAGGAAAGCGACTAAAACAGTTACTGTAAATCTATGTCAGTGACGGGAAGGAAACGCAAAGCGCGAGACAAGATTGCACGTTAAAACAATACAAATTATCATGCACTTTTGCCGGCTGCATAAATCTGGAAGACCTCCGGCAGTTTTAAAAGCGATGCCATCTGCAGATACAGTGCAGTGGGAAAAGAGTATCACACGTAAAACACATCATGACACTTATTTCTAAAATAGAATCAGGTTGATTTCAGGTAGCAACGCGAGACAACAAATTCCCGCGAGTATTAAGACTGCCTTTCGGAAACGAGCACTCGCGTTGCAGCCGTATATATCTGCAGCCACTTTTCCAGGTGGATTACCAAAATCTTATGCTCTTATCTCGACGAACGCAGAGAGCGTGGAAGACGCGAAAGAGATTTCTACGCTGATCGAAAGTACAAGCGACTTCCATCCCAAGTCACCCTCGTTACTTCTTTGCTCCAGAATGCCCTCGCACAAGATGGCCAACCAATACTCACGGGAGTCTGCAGGCAGATAAGTAGTAGAGGTCGATGCACAAGCGAGTCGAAATTTAACGGTTGCGAGCGACAGTTATCTGGCGAAGCAACTCGAGTTCGGATTTCCTACGAATACTTTGAGATATTCTACTTTCTTTGGCGCAGCTCGTTGATAAAGTAAAAGTTAAGAGATTAATGAGGAGCTCGACTCCAATGCAATTCGTAAGAAAATTCACAGATATGTATGCAGACGTAGCTCGATGCGTCTGTTTCATCTTATTCGTTGTATTTTCGATCAATACATTTTACTAAATTAAAAAATATTTTACTATATTTTGTGAAAAAATATACTAAGCTATGTTGCTAATATCTGTTTCGACACGACAGCTAAATTATATCAGTAGTACAAAACATTTTATACTTGCATTAGGAATATTATATTACACGAATTTTTTTAAATAAAAGAATTATAAAAAAATTACAGATTTTTCTATATTTGAAAGTTAATGCAAAAAATTTGGCAGCACAATTTAAAATCTGACTAAAAAACTATTGCAATTTAGAAATGGATATGTTTTTTTTAAATAATTAAGATAAAATAAAAAAATTTTCATTTAAAATTATATTATTTAATACACAAATATTGACCTTATTGAACTGTTTTATATGCACATAATATTTATTATATAGAAAGTAGTCCAGTTTTAATCTTTTTTTGCAGAGAGATTATATATATTTGATACGTTTTCAAAAAACGTTCTTTGTTAAAACTTTTTACTTGAATTTTTAACATATCCGAGTATTAATTTAACATAATGTCATGTTACTTGAATATTTTGTGTTAAATTGATATTTAATTTTTCTCTTTCTTATTAAAATAACACAATTTACAAATAAGTGAATAAATTACATAAAAATACCGTAGGTTTAAAATGTAAATTCTAAAATAAATGTATAAAAAATGTGAATGTACGTACTAATTTAACATATTGTAAACGTTAATTTTACTGAAGAAATGTGTTTTCACAATATATTCCCATATTGAGTCAGTGTTATATTTTTTTTGTTAAATTTTAAGGTTTGAGTTATTCTCTTGAGTTATTTCTAATATATTCATCTTGCGTTAAATTAATAAAAAATGGGTAAATTATTTGGAATGTATTAAATTCTAACATAAATTTCCCAACTGTGTATAGGTATACATATGTATATAACTGAAGTTATCATCATGAAGTTATTAATTTGTGTATTTGAGATGAGAACAAAGTTTAAGTTTACTTTACGTTATAGAATAATCATTCGAAAATCTTTGAAGGCAGCATCTTCCCTTCATACATATTGCATATATGCGAAGTAAAAATAAAATTGTACAACAAAGCACACATTACAACATTATAAAAGGAATTTAAAAATTTAAGAGACATTAACTGATTGAAATATGTTTTTTTACAAATATAGCAAAATATAATATATATCGAGCGAATTTGCAAGCGCTCAGTTGTGCATTAATTGCAACGTTGATTCAAAACGACAATATCATCGGGCTGCATGGTATCAAAGTTTTCGCCCGTGCGAAGTTGAACACCGATGTGCGCGGTTGGATTCTGAATTGTGGGTTCTGTATCTACGGTGCCATTCTGAAGGCGTATTTAGGAGATAAAACAAGCCAATTTCGAGGTAATGATACGGAAGACCATGGTCGTTGGATAATTTGTATTGTTCTTCGGGACAGCTCGTTTATTACAGACAACTACAGCGGACGTTGCACTTGTTTGTAGCTACAATCTAACGTAAACACTAGTATAGCGTACATTGGAAATCTTATGACAGCATGTCGTCTGCTTTGGCAAAATCATGTTCTTTCAACAATCGATGATTGAAGAAAAATTCTAAAAGAACAAATACACGGATACTCCATTCTTTTTATATAGCCATTTATTCGGCTAACGAATTTTAAGACATGGCGGTAATAAAATCTGATAAAATGGATGTACTGATCATGAAAAATTAAATCTTTTGTTAAGCTTTAAATCTCAGTTCATAATTTTATGTTACAAGATACCAGGTTAATACTTTTTGACAGAAAACCGTTCGTAATATATATTAAAGAAAGATAACTAAGGATTTTCAAAGCTTTTAGAATATCTTGCAACAAGTTTAATGTTCTTATTCCTCGTCAGAGTTCAATATAAAGATATTTTAATAATTTCTATTTCTAAATTACTAAATAAATAACTTTTTTGAAAAAAAAAATTTTAAATTTCTTTAGAATTTTTCTATAAAGTATTTATAACTTATATGATATTTTTATAGAGAAAACATGTGAATCAAAGGGAGGGAGGAGGGGGGGGAAGGAGAGGAGAGAGAGAGAGAGAGAGAGAGAGAGAGAGAGAGAGAGAGAGAGAGAGAGAGAGAGA
>NW_012130076.1:1014813-1031424 GCF_000143395.1 Atta cephalotes
GAGAGAGAGAGAGGAGAGAAGTGATAATAATATATTTTTACAAATCTTTCATCATCACACGCTTTCACATGAATTTTATATTAAAAATGTGCACAAGATTTTTTATTCGTTTACCGTTTTATCGTTGATATTCTAAAAAAATCTTTCTTTTTATAGAAATATAATGCCACAGGCCATGCTGCAAGTTGCACCGTCGACTTTATTTCGAGCGACCGTCGACGTTCAAAGAAACCCTAGAAAAAGAATTTCCGTATACATAGATGTGTTTTGCTTTTTTCATCCGATGCGCATTTTTATATCACCATTCTTTGCATTCGAGATTCCGTATCTTCAGAAGAAAATGGTTCAGAAGACAAGCATTTTCTTTTTTTTTTTACGCGAAATACATTTCCTTAAATACATTCATTTTAGTGACGCAAATGTAATTCGAGATTTTTGTCATAGTTATGTATAACGATATAAACATATGTTCCATATTGTTTTAAGTTATACTGCGTAACTCTATTGCTTTTTAGATATGTGGGATTTATATTTTTCAGTATAAAAAAAGTCCATTTGAAATCACACAGGACATGTAGTTCAATAGAAAAAAAAGAAACAAGTTACTCGGAATAGTCGAAAAATTTTTTGACACATTCATCAATATTACAAAACAATGCCACCATCTAGAAATAATTTGGTAACAATACCGCAAAATTAAACAAAACTGGAGATGTACTACAACATGTTACCATGTCCGCGTCAAATTACATTGGTTCTCTTCGATCTTTACACCCTTTGTTCTCCTCTTGACACGGTGACATCTGAACAAAAACACATTTAACGAAAAGTTCCTCTCCCTTTCGTTCTTTCATCCCGAACTTCGAGCCATGCTGAAAATTCTCCAAAACGAGAACGGGCGAACGTTTACGATCGACGGTCATTGTAATGGAAGAATTAGAATGTCGACTCTTCGTTATTCCGAAACTTTTTATTTCGCCCGACCGAAATACGTTCGATTTAATTTTTTTTTAGGCCTTCTCTCTCTCTTCTCTATAGTATTGTCGCCGTTGGAGAGTTGCCGAGAAAACGGGGGGACTTGTTGTGTGATGCAGGGACACATAGAGGGATGCGAACGAGAGGGAATATTTCGATACTAGCCCGACCGTAAAAATAGAAATAAAACTGAGAGGAATTGCGTGCGCGTGTCCATGAGTAGAGGCAGGTGGTATTGGCCGAAATTCGACGATACGCAAAGCAGGCTTCGGTGATCATGCAGTCTGTAATTAAATCAAACGTACAATGCGTCATACGTTTGAGTTATAATTTGTTATGGTACACGGCATCGATTTATCGGTCGTAATGCTGCGTATTATATACATTCATCGATCGATTGAGAGTCTCGTTAAAAAAATATCAACGAGAACCGCGATCTGAGCCGAGATGACGTTGCATTTGTTGGTTGGCAATCAACGCCTCTATCCCATTTTGTTATGCAAGCGACCCTTCATAATAAATAAGATTTATAATCACGTTTTAACAACATTGTATATATGCATGTATATATAGAAATTATAGTTCAGTTTAAAAAAGAATAATAAATGTGAAAACGTAGAAAAAAGTGATTATAATTGCATGATAAAATATATATATGATTAGGAACTTTATTTTTATAATTATTATTGCTGTAATGTTGATAATAATAATTAGTACATAAAATTAGGTTCAATATGATACAATTTAAATCAAAATAAATCAAAGTTATTCAAGTTGAACTAAGTGGCCTTTCGTTAATAAAATGGTCAAAATTTACAAAACAAGTTAAACAAATGTTTCAATCTTTAAAATGGTCATCTTCAGTGTTACCATTTAAATAAATTTTAAACAAATTTGTCTATGCTGTCTATCAATTGTTACATATTCTAAAGTACATTTGTAATAAGATGATCTACATGCCAATAAGAAAATTACATTTCCATGTCCTCAAAACTATGTGCTCGTTATATCTTAAATGCCAAATAATTATCTGAAGAATTATGGGTCCATAATCATTGTACTATCATCAACATACATTCGTAGCAACAAATCGATATGTATTATAAATCAATGTTTTTTCAAACTATATCATTCACTATAAAATAGAATTAAATGTACCATACTTTCATCCTAAAGTTGATTATCTCTAAGCATTAAGCTTAATATAAAATTAAATAACGCGCAAAATATTAAATATTAAATATTAATATTTTAACTTGCTTTTGAACTCGGAAGCTTTTACAATAATGTGAACAAATGTCAAAAACAAAACTGTAAAGTTATATTATTTTATTAACGGAAGATATCTGGTTCTGTTTCAATAACTTGTTTTATTTTGATTATATTATATTCATTTTGATAATATTGGTGATAATAATTATATTTATATAGTTCCACACACATTAAAAAGAATCTATAATTGTCTCCAAAAATCATTATAATTTTCAAATAAAGAATAATGAAATGATAAAGAAAGCCAAGAACAGTTAAATTTGAATGTTTCAAATAATACATTATATATTTTTATATTAAGTTAATTTTATTTCATTATAATTTTATATATTCTTTTTGATGTATAGAACTATGTAATATAATAATTATTATTAACATTAACAATAATTATGAAAATATAACTTTTAACTAGAATATTTTATTATGTAATTATAGTCACAAATTACCAAAAAATTTTTTTCTCAGTCTCTTGCTTTAATGTCATTTATATTTTTATATTTAAACTGATAATAGAACAATTTCCGAACACGTGTAATGTTGTACATTTTTTTCTACTTCTATTTAATTATTAATAAATTATGTGACTCATGTTAATACTAAATTTGAGAAATCCTGAAAAGAACAAATTTCTATCATATACATTTAATTGAGAGACAAAATTCAGTAAACTTACAGATAATAGGCAAATTTCGATGCATACGTTATCCAGCAGCTGCTACATCGTGATCCTAAAGCAATTAGTTCAATAACATGGTACACCATGACTATCCTCGCCACTGGCAAATCGAATTTCTCGACAAGCTAACGCTGTCGATAACGTTATATTGTACCGCGTGTATTCTAACTGTATAAAGTAACAAAGGTAGTCAAGTAACAATGGTATAGATAGAAATATCATTTAATTTGCATTTATATTATTTACTATTATCATCTCAATTATTATATCGATTTAATTGAATTAAGCATTCATTGAACGTTATTTTAATTAAGTAATATTTAAAAAAATATGTAATTATAATATTTCAATTACATTTCCCATTTACTTCTAAGTTGTGATCTCAATTTTCTTTTCATAAAAACTTATACAGAGAATAAATTTCTTTTTATTAAATAAAGTTAAATAACGTTCGATTTACTTTTATTTCCTTCTTTTGAAGAATAACACAAAGTGTATGAAATGAAAAAAATTCCGATCCGTTTGCGAGCAAGTACTGGGTTTTGGCTTGCCATATTACGTGGATCATACGTGATGGATCCATGATTATATAGAGAAGTATCTCTCTCCAACCTACTTTCCAACTATACCATAGTAAATTTGTTAACCCACTGGCGAATCCGTGTGCGCTTCATCGCGCTCTTGGCAGCTCCCGTATTTTATTTTCTCTTGCCCTTGTACTCCTTGTTTTGTAGCCACATCATGTGATACTGACCTCTTTCAGATACATTGCTATTTTTAAGTTTTACACCTAGCATCCGAGCAAACGGGTCGAAAGTGACGCGAGCAATTTGTTTTCTCTGTTATTTATAGACGTACGCTGTTCGGAGCTTGCATCGAGGATCAAAAGTATTAATCATAGAAATACACAATTCAGGATGAGAAATTCCTTTCGGATTGTTTCTTTTTTATTTTAACTACGTGAAACTATTCTTAAGGAAAATGCGCAAATATTTATGCGCATTAGTATTTCTTATTAATACCTATTTTAAAATATTACATTTTATCACGTATCTTTAATTCATTCAACAACTAATGAATGGTGAGAAAAAAGAGTTACTCTAGCAATTACTATTCTTGTGGCAATCTATCTGTCAACATGTATGAGTATTTGTTTATTTTGTATTTATGATATATTTTCCTATCGGAAAATCTCGAAGGTTTCGATTTTCTACTCTCGTAATAGTACGTATTAAAAAGTTTATCGCCTTTCAATGCACGTCTCATCGACATACTCAAAGGAAATAATTTTAGACTTGTCCCTTTCCTGATATTATTTTACAAGTTCTTTCCGAATTTCTTCTGGCAATAAGTTCGATCATATGATAGACAAAACTGAACTTGTTTTTGCTTTTTTGCGAAGACTACTATAACTTTGTGAAACAATCGTCTTTACATATTTGTGAATCATGATAATATCGAATTGAAATAATTATCATCACAATGTAATTAACATACATCTATAAATTTTAAATAGAAGCTCTATAGAAAAATAATCAGGGACGGCGAAATAAATATATTTCCTCATACATATTTTTTCTACATGGTAAAAGTAGTCGCTTTAATTTAATTTTTTTTTTTAATAAACTTATTAATGAGCTCCTCCATATTTAACTTATCAATCATTTCTCGATAAATGTATTATACAATGTTATAATATGATTTAAACATTTTTCATTGTTGATCGAAAATAACTTTTTAAATGTCTTAAATAAGAAAATAATCTTTCATTCGAACAAATTGATATAAGAATCATTAAAAGAACGCAAATAAATTTTACATATTCTGGTATAAGATCTCGGGATTGTCGTAAAAATTGCACTATATCCTTCAAAAATGCAGTGGCTTTTTTCGTATGTTTTTAATTTCTAAATTACAATTTCTAATTGTGTCTAAATTTCTCTCCGACCAAATATCATACAGATATAAAATTCAGTGTATGGAATTCCATACATTAAATCATTCAGTGTATGGAATACTCCATATCAACTGGAGTCGCCACCCATGAAAATAATATTCTGTTGAAACGTATATTAAATAAATGAGAATGCATTCAGAAAAAAACACAGTGATGATAACTATAGAAGACAACAGTACAAGTTTTATATGTAGAATTAATATATAAAGGAAAGTGAGGTGGGGGCGTTTATTTAAGAAAATATTTTCATTTTAAATCAATTTTTTATCGAATGTATCTTTTCGTAATTATTGATATACACTAATACATTATTTTAAATGAATTTTATATGAATTAAAACATTAGACAAAAAGTAATACATATATATATACATATATACATATATTATTATTTTTTAAATATTCGTAATTAATGATCTTCTGAGCACTGTGACTTCGTTCTCTCCTAATTAGTTGAATAAACCATTGTAGAATAAACCATTGTAGAAATAAATCATTATAGGATTATTACAACTTAAAGCTGAATACAACAACTTAATTTTCGTACATTAATTCTACAATAAAACTTAACACTTACATAGTTGCCACTATAAAAAATATTTTCTTTTCTCTGAGTGAACAAACAATTAAAAATTTAAAAGAAAATTTATTTAAGAATTTAAAAATTATTGCTTCAGTAATTGATTTTAAGCTGTTCTTAAACTTATAAATTAGCAATAAATATTAATATAGATATACTGTTTTTACAAAAAACATCATGTGTATAAAGAAGGAGCAGAGGAAAAATAAAAGTTAAGCTCTTGTACATAGATTCAATGATAGGAAGACTCGGGATGAAATTCTTTGTGTCAAAGGCGGCTTCGAAGTTCGTTGTTTGTTAGCCGTGAAAGTTCCCTCTCTCTTTCTCTCTCTTTTTTTCACTGACCGTTCTGCTGAAAGAAAACATGAAGTATGATGCTCTTATATCGGAAGATCGACCTAACCCTATCTTGTCCCCCCTAACGTCAATATCAATTTATTGTGGATCCTGAGCTCCTACGGCACGGATCGGTCCCCGCGTTTATATCGATTCTTGTAAAATAAGTCGAAGTTGAATGACAACGTGCGCGAGCTCGCGAGAATCCAACATTAGCCGTCTATCCGGGCAAACATTATTACGTTTCCACGCAGAAATCCGACCATCACGATGGTTTATCGTCTCGTTATTATTAGATACGTTCAACCCTTCATCCACGGCGATCGATGACTTAAGACCAATATCGAGTTATTAGATATTCACACGGTACATACGATATATGTTATGTGGAATATTGAGTGCCTTCGCTTCAAGAGGTATCAATTACGTGTTCATAGATTTTATGAGTGAGGATTTATAGCGTGCAATGAGTGCTTGATATTGATCGAAAGTGATACGAAGATAATGGCTGACAAGAAAGATCGCCATGTTTTAACAGACCTGAGGGGGATTAACGAGAAATCAATGGCGATTGTCTAGTGCTATCTTCTCAAATAAAGCAAGTGCGTTCAACAGTTTCTCTTTGATTTCGACATATGTAACGATTTAATTGCACTGTAAGTGCAAAGCGCAATATATCTTTTACTGCTCTTTAGTCTTTAAATCTTTAAATTAAAATTTAAAGAGGATTTAAAAGAGGATTTTTAACATATGGAACAAACACAGCACGTTTCTCAAGAAAAACGTATAAAATAGTTAATGCTTAATGGAAAAAGAAATTAGACAGTGTATTCAGCTTGTATTCATTTCATAAATTTGAAAATTAGAAATAATTAATGATCATGTGCCGTATCTTTCATACACGCATAAAATTGGAATCCATAAACAGATGTCTATAATATCCATGCACATGGTGAATGTGCGGTGAGTTTCATATGCGAAACCACAATCATGTTTAGAATTTAATGGCGTATATTCACCTACAAAGGTTCACAGTTGGAATGTACAGTTAGTATAATAATGCGTTGTTTCTCTGTCAATCTTTGTCCGTTGCTAGAACAATAGTGCGTGTATATTTAAATCTAAGAATCAAGGGAACAAAAAGACATTTATAACGTCAAACTTTCATGCTAAAAATAGTTCAGTGACTTTTTAATAATTAGATATTAGCAAATATATATCTAAGTTTTTATTAACTTCATCTATATAAGAAACTTATTCATTTTTTTCATTTTATTTGCCTTTTATCATTAATTTCTATTACAAATGTTTTGATTGGCAGAATATTTTATGCACAAGAAGTTAGAGGATTAATTAATTCTTTTATTTCTCATCATGGATTTATATCAAAGTTTGTCCATTTCACAAAGAATCCCGATAAACAAGTCATGTAAAAAAAAATCGAGAGATTTCATTGCTTGTAAATATATTCATTTATCAAATTATACATTGATTAGTAAGTGTATATATTTACTAAATTAACACTTTGATTGTGACATATAAATAATTTAAATAATTACAAATCGTATAACATATAACATAAATCACTTTATCAAATATCAAGTTTATTATTTTATTCAAATATCGTTCAATAAAAGCTATAATAAGTATATGAATACAAAATTTATGCCTAGTATTATATAATAATGCAAAATAGTAAAACAAACTCATGTAATTCTCGTGGGGATAAACTCCGACTGACTTCGTAACGGTAGCAAATAATATAAATAAATAATAAATTGCTTACTCTATGGTTGTTCCGCTGCCCGATACCTCCCAGGCCTCCGCCTCCTCTCATTGTCAGATTCTCGGATATTTGCCCAACACACTCGCGAAATACAATTAATTGCAATTGCGCGGTACTTTGTCCGTTAATCCCAAAGTTAACCCATACAACGTGTACTTCGTTACATCGCAATGAAAAAACGAAAGAGTATAAAAATGCGATCGCATGGGGTTACTATGGTCAGCTGTATCTCGTAAATTAACTGTGCGTACTAATTAACATGTCGCAATGTTAAATTGAAAGTCAATTTGTTCCGTGCTCGCAAAAATTTCTTTCAACAACCAAAAAATTCAAAAGTGGCGTCGTGTATTTTCTGAAACTGTGTTACAGAATGCGAATAAGCTCGAGCCAATGGTTAATTAAAACACGATATGTATCGTTCAAAAATATACAACCGAAATTTAGTATTGTTTAAGCACGATGCATTTTCGGATGCATAAATTCCGTAAAATACATGCATTATTAATAAACGTCAATATATCATGACTTTCCGTTACTTCAACCATTCGATTGGGTGGTTCGCGTATTATTGCGCGCTTTTAATCCGAAAATAATGCGTACAAATTGGATTTAAATTGGTGAACAATTTTGAAAACAATGCAAATATTACATCTAAAATATATAAAGAAGTTGTCATCGTGAATTATCACTACTGCAAAATAGTAATTTGTATATTCATTCGTGCTTCGATCCGTATTTTGAATGAATAAATTATGCTATCTATACTTGAGACGAATAGTTTGCACGATAGATCTAACGAGTTGTTTATCGTGAGCTTTAATGCCTAGGGAACGATCGTATTCGGCGTTTCCGAAACACTTGCCTCAACAGAGTCTCGATAAACAATAATACAAGGAGTAATTTGCATCGTTGCCGGCTCGAAGTCCTAGACATAAATAAACCATCGATATATAAACACATCGATATATCACATATAAGATAAATTTACGACGAATATATAAATACTTTAACTTTTTGGATTTTAAATTTTTAATTTTTATTGATTATTAATTGACAATTCTCTGTTATTTGAATTATAGTATCCAGCAATTCACTCCGCGTTCTCTTAATCCGCGAAAATAGGTGAGCAGATCACGTTCGCGTTGCGTGAAAAATTTGAAGCGCGACACGAGGATGTACTCGAATTCGAGTGTCGAAATGATTCACGCGCAACCGGGTTAAAATAATAATCCAGAATTTTTGTTCCCTATAGCTTTGATATTTGCGCTGAATAAATCGTGTGAAACAAATAATCGCTTCGAGAAATAACCGCGGCGTTCGAGAAATAAGAAACAATCGTTTATGAATCGTTAGCCAAGCGATTTAATCGCGTAGGTTAGCAATCGTTTTTTAAATATTTGTGAATTCATATTTCATCTCTCGCGATCGCATCAGAAAAAAACATTTCGACGCAAAGCGGCACATTTTAAGCTCGCCACACAAATAATATCATCGGCACGTGAATGACGAAAAAAACTTAACGACTTCTAAATACCAGCTTTCGTAAAATATTTACGGCGACTGTAGAATAAAGATTTTGTTTGATTAATGATTAATATATTTCAGGCGGACTTTGAAAGAGGTGCACCGGATATCCGAAAAATATTCGTATGTCTGGTATTATCCAGTACTTTTTTATTATCCGGTCGGATATCATGTTAGCATCTTGCAATATATATATTCGGCTAAAATTTTATATTGTTAATAAGTTTACATCACTAATATAGAATTCTATTCTTTTCAATTGAACTTCTTGCATAGTTTATAGTATTGCATAATCATGTTTTATGCCGATAATCGAAATACATTCACTGGAAAATGCCGAAATGTTATTATCCATCATGAAAAATTTATAAATATTAAACTTTGATTATTGAGCAATGTTAAAACTGTATTATAGACAACTCTGTTCCACAGCCAGTCAATTATTATCGCTATTTTTCCCTTGCGCGCATTCTCTTTTTTTAATTTTATGGAAATTATATCGGATATCCGGAAAATATCCGGCCATATAATTGTCCTACCGGATATTTGACCAGATATCGAATATCCAGTGTCACTTTTTTTTTCGGATAACCGATATCCGATGTCCAGTAAGTTTAGTATCCGGCGCATCTCTATACTTTGAAACATACAGTGAATACAAAAGAAAAATTCGTACAAGGGAAATAAAATCTTATTTTTTGAAAGTAAACATTAATTACCAATTTATTAACAAAGAATATAATAGATATTATATTATACAATATTATATATATATACAAGGTGTGTGCTCTACTATTAGTTTAATCAACTCTACCCGCATGAATTATATGAAACGCTTTACGAGCGGATTTTGTCAATAATTGAGGGAGACCCTGCATATTTTTCAAAATTGCTTGAGAAATATTTAAAAAGAATGTATAATAAAAACAATATATATTATTTTAATAATCGAAATGAAAAATTATATTATTTGTACATATAAAAAATATTCGTTAGTTGAGAAATTTAATTTCTAAGACCATAAACACGATTATTTTGAAACTCTTTTGCTTACATTAGAATATAACTGTTAATAAATTACTAATTAAGCTTTATTTTCTGACAAATGATATTTATAAAGACCTTCTTTATATGAATATTTTTTGTATATATTGTAGATATTATCAATATTTCTTATTGATTCGTGAATTCGTTGACGTCTGTAATTCTGTACAATTGAAAATGTTCAGAAATAATTAAAAAAAAATTTAATAATTCGTACGAATTATTACAATTTATTATTTGTCAAAATCAGATTACTGTTATAATATATTATGTTATATTCGTATATATGAAATTAGAAGACAATATTTATAATTGAATAGTAAAAATCAATATCATTTAAATTGACAATTGAAAATCCATAACAGAAATAAAAATAAATTATTTTATCTAATATCAAGGAATTTGTAAAGATAAGGATTGTAATCAACATAAATAAAGGATTGATTTTTTCCTTTTCTTTCAATTTAAAGTAGACGCATTACGCAATTCATGTAATTCAAACGGTTGCCAGATTTTATATATATATGTATATATATATATATATATATATATATATATATATATATATATATATATTCAGCTCGTATTGAATTGATTTCAGCGCCGTCTCTTCTACTTTCCCATGTACTTTACAGGCGATTAACTCGGTTAATTACAGGTAATTATCCCTTAAAATCGTACCTCCGTCGCTTGCATAAATTTATCCTTTAATCCAGCGTGGATTATAATGGCTCGGTCTATCGTCGTCAGACCAATCTCTCAAAAATTTTACTCGATTAAACGTCCTGTCAACGGTAACCTGAATAAAATTTTTTCTTCGATTTAACATACCTGCCGCATATCAAATTGATTTATATAACACTGCAACTAATTTCTCTTCATGCTATAAAATCTTCTATTAAAGCCTTTCGCTTACGTTACATAAAACAAATTTAATCTCATTAAGATATTTCCCGAATATTTAAAACAAATAAAAATGTTACGCGCTTTATGATGAATTATATGTTTAATTTAATTTATTAAATTATGACAATCAAGTTTGAAATTAACGCGGACGAAGGAACAGTCTTAAAAATTAAATTGTGAAATTCAAATTTCATAAGCAATCTATTTCTTTTTACAGTGTAGTATGGAATTAACACTAAAGTGAAATTAATTAATCTAATAGATTACATTATATATAAAATATAGTTTTATCGTGTATAATACATAAATTCTCATGAAATATTAATTTTAATGTTTTAATAGGATCAATTATAAACATTAACATATTATTATAAATTGACATTGTTATGTATATTATTTAGAAATGAGTTAAAATTATAAATGTTTTTAATATACCTCTTTAGTGCTGTCTTTTTTGTTGCTAATTAGTTGTGCCATCGTTAAATTGTTTGCGTCCTTCTTGAAAAGCAGAAAAATCATTCCTTAATTGCTGTGCACGAACATAATACCATAAAATATTGAATTAGAACAAAAATTCGTAGCGCTAAAAATTCAAATTGAAGCAGTTCTAACTTTGTTAAAAATGAATGAAATTTAAATTTAAAAAAAGATTTAACAGCTTAAAATCTCTATCTTTGAAACTCATTATGTGTTTTGAGTTTCTCTGAATTTGATAACTTTTACATATAGAAAACTATGCTTGACAGAAAAATGAAAAATTTGTTTCTTTTCACAAAATGAAAAAAAATTTTAGAAACGTCAAAAGAAAATTTCCCATTTCGTCCAGCGTGTCTAAAAAAATCATTTTATCGAAAATTTTCAATTTTCTAACGTGAAAGTTTGAAGTTTTTCGTTTAAAGAAAAAAACAAAATTATTTTTTAAAAATGTTTCCAAGATTTATTATTACTGAATTATTGCGGATTAAGTTAAAAGAAGTGAAAATTATCTAGCTTCAGATACTATTCATCAATACAATACTTTAGTAGATAATATTAATTTAGATAGGCACATATTTATATACGGGAATTATCTTTATGCAAATATGGACAAGATGTGTGCGTTTAATGTAGGAATTTCAATTTCTATTTTATGCGATATTTTTCATCTACATTTTCCTCACGATACCGTATCGTCTCTCAATAAATGTAACAAAACGTGCTCAACGACAGATGCGAATGTCTCTTCAGTCATGAGTTTGCCGGCTAGCTAGTTGCAATTACCGCGCAATGCAGTATGGGTTACGAGCATGTTGAAAAACCACATAAACTCACGTCGGATTTTTCGACGATGAATGAGATTTAACAAGATCCCCCGAATAGAAGCACTGCGAAAGATAAAAAAGAGATATATATTAAATACTGTCGCGAGTCTGTGCACGTATTCCTAAAAATTTCATATCTTCTGTACCCGCGGATGGATATTGGATACCATAAATATTATGTGGTAGATACGTTACACAGAACCGTATTGTACACGTCGAGCAGTAATTACAATCCTTCTGGAGCAAGGAAAAGAAATTTTCAACTAAAATTTGAAATTCTATGGCAAAAATAGAAAATTTTAAAAACAATTTTTAATATATATATCTCAGTAATATGTATGTATATTTACAAATTTTTACATAAAGCTCTTCTATATATAATATTTTTATTTAAAAGATTTTAACATAATAGACTCTTCTAATTTAAGAACAATGATGAAACATCTGTTAGAATCAGGATACAATTTTTCAATTTAAATACTTTTTCGGACATAGCAACTTTCTACGAAACTGCGGTGTGTGTTGTCGAGATCGGCTATGGGAAACGGTAAAACAACGCCAATGTGAAAATAGCTCGTAAACGCGGGACACAATTTGAATCGGTAATGCCAGTGCTATTGAAAGGCCGCTATAAAACTGAAGTTCACAATACCATAAAGTTTTTAAAATAAGAGGTAAATAAGGTAAGACGTTTCAACATTCCCTGTAAATCTCTTCGAACTAAACAGTAATATAAATATAATAGGAAATATATCATCTTACTTATAATGAAGGTTTCACAAAAGGCATATTGATTTTAAATGAGATTTGAAAATTTACAACTAGCAATCGCAATGTTAGTTGCTGTCACACGCATTTATCATCTTTGACTTTTAATATTTCCTGATTCATATATTCAACTATCAACTATGTTTATTTAGGATGCGTTCGATATTCACTGCCAATGTTGAAACCATACAGTATATACGTTACGTGCATTATAGATTTTCAGCACTGGCAGTCACTGTAGCACAATCGAATAAAACAGATATAAATTGAAATGCTTTTTTAATAATAATAATAGTATATGTAATTTTCTCAAACATGAAACAAATTTATTATACATTAGGATAATTTTAAATATTATTATAATAAAATGTCAAGATATATATATCTTGTTAAATTTTATAACTATTTATATCGTATTAATTGAAAGTTTTGCTCGTTTTAATATTTGACCTTGTTTTGTTTGATTCTGAATAAACATCTTGTTTTATTAATTTTTTGATCCTTTTTCTTAAAAGCTAATTATAAACTTAAGTTGGCTACTATTTATATCAAATCAGATGCAGAAACAATAAAATCGCGAATAAGACAACAAATTAGCAACAAAAAGACTAAATATGTCTGTGTTTTATTATTGTGCTGCAATAATTGTGTAAGCTTAATAAATATCGTTCAATTCATATAGAATTGTAGACTGAATGAATTCAATTCTACTTAATTAAAGTTTTGTTTATTCTTACGTTCGTTCTTACATGTTAAGTTATATATTTCGCGTGTGAGAGAGAAAGGGATTTTCGAGTGAATTCGTGAATAAAACTAATATAAGTGTATAAGGTTTTACAGAAGCAAAATGCATATATTTGAGACGTCACTTGGTAAGATACGTGATGTAGTTTCCAAACGGAGATCAAGTCGTGTATCCGAAAAATTACGAACACGCTGGTGAGTTCTTATTATAGAATTCGCGCGACTTGTACGTGACATCGATGTTCAAGAATTTATGGCGGTCTCGGGTACATGGATTCTCGACAAAATGACTGCAGCGACTGATTAAACCGGAACATCGACACTCTCGCGATGCTTTCAATGTAGTACACGCATCGAGTACTCTTGTTGGTTTTAGTCTAATGAATTAGAGTAAATTACACGCATCCCCTTCCCCTCCCCAACATGTGGTTTATTTGGCGTGTTGAAATATTTAATCGGCACAGAATGAAAATCGCGATAAATCAATTTTACCTATTTTAGTATATAATATCGATGCAATGTCGCGCGGTATGCTCACTGTACGAAATTAATAAAAGCGATCGTAATCTCGATTACTGATAGCAGTTAGTAATTATATTAACGTAATTAAATTATGCAAATGCTTTGATCAATCAGTTAAAGCAAATGCATACTTAATTATTTACTCACATATAATTTACATAATATGTCCATATAATATAGAAACGTGTATTCTAATGCTTGTTTACTTAAATGCTTGTTTACTAATATACATCTAAAAAATTGTATCATTTTGCGAAAAGATGAGACATGTGCATTTGTGGTTCGATTACCGAACAAATTTATTTAAAATATATAAGAATTGCACAAAATAAATGTAGAGTGGAATTAACACTATTACTTTTTAATTGATTTATCGGTTTCAATAATTTTATATAACATTCGTAAATTATGTACTAAGTGGAGTTTCAGAAATCTATACGATTTTCTCGAAATATACTAAGATACTTCCTCATAATTTTTTATTCTATAATTCTTTTTATTCTATATATTCATCGAATTCTTGATGAAATTTCGTATTTATGACCGCCACGATTCTATATGTTTTGTGTAGGCATAATAAATAAATCAAGCAATCACTATAAATGGCGAACAGGAAGAGGTTATGAAGAGGATGAGGGAATGGGAAAAACGTACACGTATGATTACACAAAGAGGCCGCGTTCCAAACAGAGATGGACTGAGGGAATTGGGAAAGCATACATCAGATTGTGCTTCATATATCCCTGGATAAAAGATAACATTTTCATTCTTGTACCAACGACAATTTTGCGTGCATTGGGTTGACGGTAGTGCGACGCGTTATTTATTTTCTCCCTTAGAACGCGCGACAAACGTCAATCAACATTTTCAGTCGCGAACTCAAATACGCCCTTTGAAAAAATAATGTGGTAAAAATATTGGTACTTGCTCTTCGACGGGCGGGAAAGCGTCAATATTTTCGCGTATTACTTTGCAAAGCACAAGCTCGCATTCGAAATGTGTATTTATGACGATTGGGCGGATGAATGGATCAACATATTCAACGAATATTTTACAACAGTTATATCTCAATTGCATACTGTTGTTTTCTTCAAAATTAACTTAGTCAATTAAAATAAAGCCTCTTTATACTTGCATACACACGTATACCTGATATACAGTTGTCATTATAAATTACAAATTTAATAATATTATAAATTTAATAATATTAATATTGAAGTCAGTTAGGTTCAATACGATAAAGATATTTGGATAGCTATTGTATTAAACACACATTACTCGAGCCTTTTTGACATGTGTTGTTATACAGTATCTCATGATCGTGCGTAATAATTCTTTCAACGTAGTTTCTACCTTTGGGCGAAAATCTCTACACGACATCTCGCAATTTCGATACAATGATTTTCTATGGTTCTTGAGATGATTTATATGATTCTTGAGAAAGATAAATAAGAACAGACGTAGGTAATATTGTGTCCGCGCGCACGAACATATTATCACGCAGATATACGTGATATATTGTATTATTTACCTTTCAATTCCTTTTCTTATTTCATAAAACAAAATCTAGAATTTATTATAAGAATGATTATACAAGGAATGAGATTTTATTATGGTACAAAAGACAGATTTTGTACAATATTGTACAATATTGTACAACTCTATATACATATAATGTAATCATGAAAAATTGCATTATTAAAATTGATATTTTTAATTTATATGTTTCAAATGTCAACGTTATTTCCTTGATGTTTGTGCTTTGCAATTAAATAACTAATAAACTATTAGTGTAAACTAATTGTGACAAGTAAATTTCTATTATATTTACAGAGAGAAGTTTTCAATAGTTAACATTATCATTCATGAAAGTAGTCCTAATTAACATTTCATTTATGTATCGTTATATAAAATATTTATGTGAGTGTGTTCATCTTCTTTTATATATTAGTATGAATTCGATAATTAATTACAGATGCGTGTGAGTAAGAGTGCATAAATGAATGAATGAATGTAAGAATGAAGAAGTGAGTGAGTGAAGAAGTGAATGGGTGAGTGAGTTAGTATAAGAGTGAATAAATGAGTAAATGTGTGAATGTGTGTGTGTGTGTGTGTGTGTGTGTGTGTGCGCGCGTGTGCGTGCGCGCGTGCGTGCGTGTGTGTGTGTGTGTGTGTGTGTGTGTGTGTGTGTGTGTGTGTGTGTGTGTGTGTGTGTGTGTGT
>NW_012130076.1:1031444-1033327 GCF_000143395.1 Atta cephalotes
CGTCGCGTGCGTGTCGTGTGTGTGTGTGTGTGTGTGTGTGTGTGTGTGTGTGTGTGTGTGTGTGTGTGTGTGTGTGTGTGTGTGTGAGAAGGATAGATAGAGCACTATAGATTAATTAAATAAAGTGATTTTCATAGTGTAATGTACATTGTAATAATCAATATAATTGCTTAGTGAGATTTATTTACCACGAAATTACGATTGTCGGCGCAATCGGTAAACGAATAAACAATTAATATATAATTAATAATGTTATGATAATAACATATAGATGGAAACGCGAGAATAAAATATTGATAAATATTTGATTAAATAACAAAACCGTAAAGAAATATTTAAATGATAATTTTATGATGTTTGGTAATTATAATTTAGTATTAAAAATTAATCGTTAACAAGTCCCTTAAATTAATTTAAATTAAATTTAAATATTTTTCTTGTCACTTTATTTAAAATGTTTATTTTTTTCTATTCAATGCACATCTTATTTTGCATTTTCTCTCTCGAGTATCACATGTTGATATACATATATATTATATATCAGAGTGCTTGGTAGCAACGTGGTGAGCATACTGATATCGACATTTTGACGGACGACCACGCGCAAAGAGGAGGATATTTGGTAAAAGGTATAAACAGTTAATGTCTTTGGCGATCGAGATCGTTTCACGGTGAATGCGGCTGATGCTGTCCGCTTTGAAAGCAAGCGCTTTGATGTACTTTGACACACTCCTGCACGGTATATCACCGCGGCTCGAGTGGCGAGTATCCCGTTTCCTTTAAAAGTCGAGCGACGTTGACGAAGTATGCTGTATATACATAGCTGCAGGTACGCCAGCAGGATTTAGCCAATATTTTACATGTGATATATCAGACGCATTGAAATACACCTAGGTAGTATTTTTCAACCGAAAACGCGATAATATGAAAGCTAAAAGGTCTAACTCGAAAATATGAAGAAAGTTAAAATAGGATAAGTTAAAATGCAACGCAGTAAATGCGATTATATTACTATATATGCATAGAGAAAGAACGATTTTATTTAAGTATCTAAAAATTTAGTCAGATCTAACAATATAATAATTTTGTTGGATTATCAAAATAATTATGTAGATTCAAACTGGTTGCTAAAATGTCCAAACTTTTTACATTTCTCATCGTATTTTAGTTTCCTACGAAATTATTTTGATAATTTTAAACAATTATTTTTTCAGATCTACTTAAATTTTTAATTACTTTAGCAAAATCATCCTACCCGTTTTCACTAGTAAGAATAACGCTGTAAAACTATAATCAGAAGGTTATAGAAAATGGTCTTATATACATGTCATAAAAATTTCTTTATGTTTCACATTACGTAAATTCACGTATCATTATATCATATCTGATGAAGGATGTAAAATGAAGTAGTTTTTATCGCAGCGTTGTGATCTGCGTAAAGTTTCTAGACACTTTGTATTTCATTAAGAAGAACACGATATAAACTAAGCATTGCGTGGTCGCTCGTTACGCCGTAAGGATTCAATTAGGAGTCTCGAGGGAAGAGCACGGAAGGCGTTGATCGATGAATTAAATCGCGAGCGGCATCGCAGCCGGCTTAATTCATTGACTTTGGAAACTAGTTGGTGAACTTCTGAAGGTAAATTCGGAGGGTCGCCGGGAATGGTCGATTCGTGGTGATAGATATCCTTCTTCGCCTCCTACGCGTCGATTTTATGGACTAATACACGCTCGCGAACAAAGCCAAGGCATATGAGATGAAACTTTCCAGCTGCCGCGAAATATATATGCCGTTATGTGTGTGTGTGTGTGTGTGTGTGTGTGTGTGTGTGTGTGTGTGTGTGTGTGTGTGTGTGTGTGTGTGTGTGTGTGTGTGTGTGTGT
>NW_012130076.1:1035067-1038463 GCF_000143395.1 Atta cephalotes
GTGTGTGTGCGTGCGCGTGTGTGTGCGTGTGTGTGCGTGTGTGTGCGTGCGTGCGTGCGCGCGCGCGCATTGATAACTGACGATATTTATCAATTTATCAACGTATAGAGAGAGACGTTCATGATGTATTCATGAGTTAGAAACTCATTGAGTTAGAAACTAATATTATTATTAGAAAATATAATAACGATAGGATAATAATAATGACGGAACAATTAGATTGATACATAATGCATAATACGATTATATTAGATATGGAAAGATAATAATTCATATCGTTATAATAAATGATTTTTAGTAGCATAAAGAGTAAAAAGAAGACATCCATATTATCAGTCCTTTATAAAACCGACAACTGTTTTACAGCTGATTGAGCAATATTACTTGATTGGCCCGTCAGGTAGTTCAATAAATTTGCGATTGATTATCGATAATGCAAATATGTCAGCTTATCCTTCGTTACTGGCAATTTCGCGCACCGTGAAATGTGAGCGACGTCGTGTAAGTAATGTTGGATGGATAATGTCAGATGGATAATGTTGAGTGCGTCATTATGACAAAAAGAATATATGTAAATATATGTTTTTTGCTTCATATTGTTAGGTAAAAAAGAACAAGTTTGTCATAATTTGAGAATTATAGTTTCATTATCTTAAGAAAGTGTAATATTATATTTATTATATTGCATTGGATAAAATATTATTCAATATTCATTCGTAAAACGAAGAAACAATTATTGTAATGAAAAAACAAACTTTATTTTTAAAAAATGCAAAAGATTTTCCGATTTTTTGTGTTATGAAATATCCATATGAATGAACTTGACAGCAATCTGCAATTTCCAAAAATAAGGATTTTCAAAATTAATAAAATCCATTTTCTTATAAGAAAATTGATTCTATTAAACATATCCTTACATACGTACACACATATATGTGATCCTTGCTTCCTCCGGAAATCTTATAATAATCATTTATCTTGAAATAATGCCCTAATATAACGTAATAGAAATTGATCCAATTTTCGTATGTCATTTAAGGAAACATTTGAAAATTCGTTATAACGTTCCGTTTCGGCATTTCGTATGAAATATTAGTCATATATTTTCGTGATTACTACTAATTTCAAGAGTTTTACAGAGTGAAAGAACGTAGTGTGCGCGATTGAACAATCTGGCGCACAACGTTTGCGAAGTTCTCTCGGGAAAGAAGTGATCCGTGTTATATGAATTTCACAGCGCTGTAACACATCCCTTCGACTATGCAGCCCTCAAGCTCTCTCCCCTTTCCCCCATTCTGACATTCCGTATACCGCTCAGTAGTTTGAACCAGTTTCAGAAATCTGGAAAGGTTGTATAGAATGCAAATAAAACGGATGGCGGCACGTAGGCAGGCAAGACAGAACGAATTGGCGAGAATGCGACGTGACGAACAGAAAGAGACGGAGGAAGCGGATGAAGGAAACGCGGATTCCGATGCGATTTAAGTTTCGTAAACGACGCTACTTAGGCGATAAATTGAGCGCGGAAACTTTTATCCCCGGTAGCGGCTTTCTCGTTTTGTTAACTCGTCGTGACGTCTTGCGAGATGCGGCGCATCGCCGGTGACGCGGCCGGAAGATCGAGTTTTAATGATACAACCTCTTGATCTCCTCTGACGCGAGTTCGTTTTTGAATTTCACGTGAGAACGTCAAGCTATCTAGATAGTTTTTATGTTCTTTGACTTTTACGTTCCCCCGTTCGGTGTTCCGTAACGAGGTGCTTACTCGTAACGACGCTATCTCGTGAAGCGTCTCTCACGGTCGCGACTCTAATCGTTCGGTCGCGATCAACTAGAACAGGCACGTTCTTACATGCTGTACATTACGAAAATGTCTGTTTCGTTGGAATAATATATCGCTCCCGCCGGCCCCTGTATCATTATTTCCACATAATTATTGAAATATCTTTCAGCGGTGCACCGACACGTAGCACAGCCGTGAAAATTAACTGCCAGGCAAACGCATCGGTTCAGAAACGATATGAAAAGCATTCATCATCAGGATGTCTTATGCAAAACGGCCTAAACTCTCACGCGCATCTGCGCGTAAATCTCGCAGCCATTAATTAGGCATCTATGTTGCATCAACCCTTGTAATTAGATGCAGTTAATAGTTGGCTGCCGAGCTCGGAGAGCATCTTGGGCTGGAAGTGAAACTCTGGTAATCCCTGGGAAACGCTTGACAATACACATACGTACACAACTATTGATTTCACATCCGCGTGTACGTGTATAAAGTGATTCATTTTGTATCACAGATAGAAAATTTGTGTTAAATTTAACATATTTCACGAGTCTTAAATGGTCTCTAAATTTACAACTAAATTTTTATTTTAATTAAACATAACATATAAATATGTTTAAAAATAAACATATCACAAATATTATAATTGTTAAAAAGATAATACAAAATAAGATTAACACAATTTGTAAGATTAACACAATTTATAAGTAAATTAAAAGTATGTTTCTTCAGTAAAATTAACATTCAGAATAAATTAAATTAACACATTTTATTCATTTATCTTGGAATTTACGTTTGAATGTATTATCTGTGTTATTTGTTCACTTATAATATGTTATCTTAACTCTAAGAAATTACATAACACAATCATATATTAAATTAATATCTAGATACGTTAAAAATTCAATACAATTTTAACTGGTTTTAATACAAATATATTTCAAGCATCACTTTACGGCGCTTGATTTCATGGATAACTATAATTATTACAAAAGAATTTATCGTGTGAAATAATCGCGGTTTGACGGAATAATTTTATTGTAATTTCGATTTAGTGTAATTTCATTAGATTTATAGAAAATCTATATGCATTGGAAAGTTAACGAATAATTGTTTTGACAAATTTTTAAATTTTGATGTTCATCATTTAATAATAGAAAAAAAATTGTGTATAAAATGGTAATCAGTATTTTGTAACGTTCACACGTTGTAAAAACTTATATCGTTTGCGTAACATTATAATGAAAACAACATACGTCGTTACGGTGATTACGATGCGGACGCATCCTGTATATTCTTATGTATCGTTACAAATACGAAGATTCGACTAGAATGTGTACATCCGTAAAATTCACACTAACACAAATGCAGAGGGATTGTTCAGGCTCAGGCAGAGTTACCTGTCTTCGTACCCCTGATTTGCTTTGCAGAGTACAGGCGTCCGTATAATTAAGCCGCTATTTACAGAGCCCTCCCGTTTGGCTGCCCGACGGTACTTTCGCCAAAACTGTGTAGCATGGAATCTAACGATGGGATTTCGAAATAACGGGAATTTTAGTTTGCACTCACGAGGAGGTTTTATATATATATATATATATATATATATATATACT
>NW_012130076.1:1039637-1056776 GCF_000143395.1 Atta cephalotes
TATATATATATATATATATATATATATATATATATATATATACATATATATATATATATATATGAGTTTGTCGAATAATAATCGAGTAAACCTCTAGAGGATATGCTGCTTAACGATCTCGAAGAACTAATAAACTAGGTAGTGTTATGTCTGCATGTGTGTTTGAGAGATACAACAACAATGATGACGACAACGATGGTGGTTGCTCAGCGGTAGGATTACGAAAGAATACGCATTCAAAATTTTCTCTTTGCGTACGTGGTGTTCGACAAAAGCATTTAATCACCGTAGAGACTCTGGACGAATGGATTTTATGTCGTTTTTGAAACGTTGAGCTTTTTATCAACAATAACGATTTCTCATCTGCTCTGTAAAATTGGATATCTTGTTATTAAACAAGAATTCTTTAAATGTAAATTTGTTATTTCATTTATAATTTAGGTTCTTGCGCAAAAATATAATCATTTATCACTACCGAAAACTTGATAAATTATACTTATTCCTTCATTAATTAGTATACATTTTAAATAATATTAAATGTAATTAAATAAATACGGAATACAGAGTTAAAAAGAGCATGTTTTAATTTCTGTTATTTCCATCGTTTTCCTAGTTACATCAATTTACATTTAAATGTAACAATTGACATGATTCAATGCAACGAGAATTTTATTGTTATTTTTGTGCTATTTTTTCATGAAAATTTTTATTTATAAAATTACATTTATTACCACAATATTCCTGTATTTATCTATACTTTCATGTTATCTTTATTGTCAATATTATCATAAAAATACATTTTAAATTGATAATAATAAATGTAATTAAATAGAATATAGTTTAAAAATTGCTTTTTAATGCTATTATTTCTATTTTTTCTAGTTATTCAATTTACATAGATGTCACAATTTACATGATATAACACAACGGGAATTATTGTCTTTATTTTTCTATACTATAACATTCCCATTGATCTGTATTATTACATTATGTTTATTCTTAACGCCATCAAAAAATTCATTTTAAATTGATAGTAAATGTAATTAAATACAATACAGCTAAAATGAATATGTTCAATGCTATTAATTTCATTCTTTTTTAACCAATTTACATAGATGCCACAATTGACATGATTCAATGAAACAAGAATTACTATTTCGGTTCTATTCTATCATAAAAATTTTTGTTCATAAAATCAGGTTTATTATCTATAATATTCCCGTATTGATCTATATATTTATGTTATCTTCATCGTCAATGTCATCATAAAAACAAAATAACGTAGAAAGTCTACACCATTTTAAAAGTCGCAAAGCCTTCACACGTTAGATGGTAACATTACTTATTTCTTAAAGCAACTACTACTTTCTATAAAGTATTTTATTACCTACCATCTTGTTCGAAGGAAACACGCGTAGAAAGGGTGACGCTTTTATTACTTCATAAAGTTCTTAAATTGCACAGTAGGTACTTAATCTATTTGCATTTAATTGTCTTATCAACAATCGATCTTTTACATTTTGAAGCACATATCATATCACTGTCGATAGAAAAATGATACAAGCAAAAAATTAGCATTTTTGAATAATGAAAGGAAATCGACTTCAAAGACTTAATAACAATATTTTCTTAGAAAAACGACATTTGTAGCTCTCTGAATTTATATATTGCTCGAGGGAAAATCCTCTGATCAAATTTGCAATTATTTATAGAAAAGAGATACTTTTTGAGTTAGATACCATAAAGAAATGTCGGTGCTAAAGTCATAAAAAATTTTTATTCGAAATTATGCCATTTTTTCTGAAAAGGTAATATATTTTAATTAATTTCATTTATAGAAATACGTCTCTTTCAAGTTGTGATATTTTTCTGCAGAGGAAATAACCGAGGCCAGTTATCACATAGGATTGATTTTCAAAAAGCTAAGAACTCAATTAATAACGATACAGCACTCTCTTTTGTTTATTGTAGATTGCTAATATAATATCAAATTTATTTATTTATTATTGTATAAAATGGTTTACACTAAAATTATTGTGTTACTTAAAACAACTTTTAAGAAAATGAAGTTAGGAAATTTTTCTTATTTCCATTTTTATATCTTAAGTAATTTTGGTTGCAATTAGTTAATTATTATTATTGTAACAAATTTCGTAAATACAATCTCTTTTACTAAAAATGGTTATGTAGGACAGATTAACCAAAAGGTTCAATATATTTGAAAGAGATAAAAATAAAGAAAATATAGTTCTCATTGCATATATTTAAGAAATAAAATGTTTAAATTGAAACTATTTTTAAACTTTAAATTTAGAGATGTGATATATTTTTTAAATATGAATAAATTATTTTTAAACTGACATAATTAAAAGTGTCACAACTCTAATGAAGGATGAAATTTACTGTATTGGGATAGCAATGTTTAAATTTTCTGACTACTCTGACATAGCTTTAACGAATATATTATAATTGAATATGGAAAGAAAATGAAATTATAGAAATTGAAATTCACTATCTCCTTTGTTAAAATTATATTCCAGAATTTAGATTTTAAAAATATTCTACTGAATCTTGCTAATTTTGAGATGTGTCACTTTCTATCAAAGTGACGATATTCTTGAATTTACAAAATTTACGAAATTATATTAATATGTGATAATACAAATTTAGAAAATAAAATTTAAAAGAGTAAAATATCATGTTAAATTTACCGTTTCTTTCGTCTACCATTCGTTGTTAATCATCGATCTTTTACATAAGCCCGCGATCGCAAAACTTTTTTACATCATTTTTATAGAGTCTCTTCTAGAATTACTTGATTCCGTTTCTGACACGATTTAGCTTGGACTTTCACTATTGGTTGCGTCGGAAAGGAATAATAACGAAAGATCCACTCAACACCTTGAAGGCGTAATCTGATGAAGGCGGCTCTGACATATTCAGCATCGCTTGCTTCCGAGGAAACCGTTACGCTTGGTAAAACACTCTTTTTATTACTGACATAACATTGTGGACGACAAGTCGAGCTTACGATTATTACGTCGCAGCATCACAGCTTCGAAGCTATACAGTCTTTTCCCTTGGAAAACGGTCGAAAGCACGACGATGTCGCACGCGTCCGGATCTCCATTATAAATGCCACAGAATTCATTCCCGTCGCCGTCATTGGAGCTACGAGGGACCTTGTATTAGAGGTGAAACAAGGTATCAACCCTCCCTTTCTTCGCATTGTTTTGACGAAAAGCCATTTTATTCTGATAAATGACTCGCGAGACGTACTCGTTATTACATAATACACCAGATAAAGCGACCGGGCTCGGGTGATTTGAAAGGCTCGTTCATTGCCTCTTAAAGGTAAGGTTACGTGCGAGGAGCGGAAGTTCGGTCGAGTGCTACTCAGGGATGGAGGGTTATTCGCACTGCGCTTTACGCTAATACGCATCGTTTAACCCCTTTCCTCGTGGATAGAGCATCGAAGTGCATTCGCGAGAGGTTGTTCTAGATTCTAGATTTCACGCGAAATCAATAATATATACGTGACGTCGTCTACATAAATTTGCTGCAATTAATACTTTACGTAGGAAAAGAAAATTATATCACGCAAATCACCTAATTGCAAAGTGAACTGTAAGGAACTATATGAAGAAGAGGTTATAATATTAAATCTTTTTCACGAACAGTGAAGCTGACTCATTATTGCAGATCGTAGAAGATGATTAATACATGAATTTTGACCCCCTCTTCTCTGTGTAAAAGTACAAAGATTCAAGAATATAAATCTTCGAGCAATTTTCTGAAAATTGGCAATTACGTTATACCCATTAATCCTCTGTCTCCGTTTTCTTATTAGAATATCACAGTAACGTCTGCAACTAATTACTTTTGCAACATCCGGTAGTCGCGAACATCGCCTTGTATAATGCGATGATTAATGGAGATATTATTTATTTCTCGAAATGTTTCGAAGAGTACCTAATGTGTTATATTGAGAGCAATTAACAATGTACTTTTAAGAATCTATAGCGAAGTTATCGCGAGACTACCATTATTTTTTCCCTTTGACTTTTGTTAAATTTTGCTTCAAGTCGACTTCACTTCTCGTTTCCCTCACACTACTAAATATAAATTGCGAAATTATTACGATGGAAACTCATTATTAAACTGGCAAAGAATGGCTACACTATAATGTGCATAACTTACGAGCGTGCAGCAGTTGCATTAGTCCAAATAACGCGAGAATCACGCTACGTATTTAAGGAATGCAAAAAATCTGCGTTCCATGTAAATCATATTACAGCTGAAATAATAGAGCCGCTCATGCACTATGTAAGTCATTTGCTTTATAGATACAGTTTATTATTTAAAAATTATTAAGTATAAAATTATTAAGTAATATTTCTTGCACATAAATGTGGCAAAAGGATATTTTACAATATTTTATAATTTCTAAATTCTATAAAGAAGTAAGTTTACAGTAAATAGTATATTTATATATTTTAGTAGAAATTATAAATTATTACGTATTATTAAAAGATTAAATTTAGACCAATATTTCTTAAGTTAAATAACATTTTATTATTTCTAAATTCCAAATGTATTGAAATGTGGTTAAAAAACAATCATATCTAATTAATTTATTTTTGTAATAGAATTGCTTAGTTTCAAAGTAAATGACGTTCATACAATATTAATATCTTGAGCCCAAACGAGCGCTAATTTTAAATATCTTTCTTATGATGATGGCTTAAAATATTAATCGAGACGTTTGTTTTTATTATAAAGATGTTGTTATAAATACGTTGCTTTATTATTGAGTATCAATTACCGCATCGTTTTTTTCATCGCTCTTATTTGTCTGTTTTAAGATTTATAATTGTTTTAATCTTACAACACACAATTGCAAAATTGCTTTTTCTGCTGAATGCAGCAATTAAATAGGAGCAATGCTACCATTAGTGATGCAATTCGATACGAGAATCTCGGAATATCTTCTCAAAACTTTAAATAATATTTCCAAGGATTATATATGTCATTTGTTGTTTTCGTCTCGTTTCCGTGCCAGTTACCATTCATGTTTTATTATGTAAATGAATGTTTCAAATAAATGAAATGAGATAGTCGATAATCTCGACACAAAATTAGAGAATCTTGAGAAGTGAAAATATCGGTATCCAATGAGACGAGAAAATTTTATCAATTATTTATTTTTTTTTCTAAAAATAAATCTCAATATTGATGTTTTCTCGTTTCGCTCTTCTGCATCACTCTATAATTATTTAGAAATAACTACAAATGACTCAAATTAAGTATAATTTAACAAATATGAATTTAACTGTGTGTTCGTCTTTTGAAGACTTCAAATTTATCAACATCATTTTTAACGTCAAGATGAATCTTATTATGTATCATATTAATTATATTTTTGCATCTCAATATTTGTCGTGTCGATCGAACAAAAAAGACCAATAAAAAAAATAGTGGTTAAATGATCTCGCATACCATTAATCGTACATCAAAAGAAACATCGTCGCGCTTTTGTTGAACTTTTTATTGAGACTGATAAATAATTGCGTTTTCACGGAGGAAATGCGAAATAATCAAAGAAATGCGAGATGTGACGAGGCGTAGCTAACGCAAATGCGTAAAACTATAATCCGTGTCACCGCACAAGAAACAAAACGGATAGCGCCGCGTCCTATACGGTTTCGCGTGCAGTTTCAGATCGCGAGTGGATAATGCCGCGGCGTAATCTGTATTAATTTATAACTTCGCGTACAGCGATGGGTGTTCGCGCCGGTCTCGCTCGAGGACTTTATCGCATCAGCGCGCAACGCTGGCTGCGGGGTGCGTATCGCGAACAACAACTACGGCGATACCGAAAGAGTGAGAAAGAATAAATGATGAAGCGCGGCGCAAACAGGGTGGAGGTCACGACGGATTCGCGGCGTGGTCGGGAGGAAACACGATGGGGGCCATTTTCCCCGGACTGTTTTCACAATAGGAGAAAACGCATTTATTCCGCAGTCGCGTTTTTATTATCCCGAGAAGGGAGAGAATTCGGACCCGATGGAAAACGGCGGCAAAACTTTGATAATATCCAACGGCAAGTTCGTCGACTGCGGTGTGGCGAGGGTGGAGACGATTCCGCTCGAGTCTTAATTGAGTGCGTCGATAAGTGAATATGAAATACGTAACGTCTTCCTGGCGCGGTGGACCAGCAAGGTGGGACATACATTGTGACTTTATGGCGGTCTTTCCAGAAATATTTGCTCGCACAGGGTCGCATTAATTCGTTTTGCCCTTATGGGCTGAAATTTTTCGACCGCTCTTTTACAGATGTCTAGATAAATGTTTTTTAGGAATTAGATCTAATATCTTTATAAAAATTAATTTTGTTTTATAAAATTCTTTATCAACAACGCTGAATTAAAAAGAAATTCTTTTTTTAAATTTTAATCTAAAATTTTAATTATGCTGCCCCTAAATATTTGTCATTCTAAATTAGCCTTTTTAGGGTGCGTTCCATTTAATGTTTGCAATGTTCGCGAGCATTATTTCATTCTTGTTGTTTATCAAATGTTAATTTATTAAATAAAGAAGAAATAATGCACGCGAACGCTATGAACATTGAGAACCCTTAATCCATTCCTTAATAATGTGCTTGAGTATTGCGTTACACTTCGCGGTTCTGAAATAAGATATTTCTAGTCATCAGTAAGTTGCTTCCCATTAATATTTGCTACAAGTCAACTTGCTTAATATAAATTATTGTAGTAGAATTCTTTACTCTATCATTTTGCAATTTTCGTAATTCTTTTTTAATTACTCAACGAGCAGAATGTTTAGTTTAAAATTGACGCATAACTTTAAGATACTTATCTTTAAGAGTTCTTTAAGAAACATTTAATGATATCATATAAAGAATCTTGAAAAATATCTTAAAGTTGTCTTATGTAACTTTGTTGTCAATTTATTCAACAATTTTTAGGAATTAATATCTCGTTAAATATTGCAAAAATTGTAAAACGATAGAGGACTTTTCGATTCAGTTTATCCGGTCTACTTATCCACAAATAGTATGTTAAAAAGTTTGGGATACTGTATAAGTGTTATGTTTTATTCTTAATATTGTTCTATTCTTAATATAAATTAATTGATTCTCGACTTTTTGGATCCTCGTTGGTAAATCCGAAACTTTCAACAGGATAAGCGTGAGCATGGAGAATGAATCACGCGAATAAGCCGGTTACTTTATTCCGCCGTTGTTAGCATAAATTAACCATCGTGTTAAAATTCCGACTATGCCGGCCATACCCATTCAGTAGATCGTAGCTATCAGTTACCAGTCCATTACGTAATCCGTTTGTATACCTCGTCGAGGTGTTTATCAAAGCGACGAATGTAATTAAATGTATTAAAACGGTTACGCGCTGCCAACGTTGTTGCGTAATCAACCGTAGTAAAATTGAATGAAAACGCAGCGATCGGCCATTGCTGAGAGTAAATGAAGCGCGAAATGCCAAAAATATTCAAAGGCGGTAATGTCCATCGATTACACATAAAAATTGACTGGTGACGGAAAAAAAACAGTATAATCTCGTTTGAAACAATATTTTATCTTCTTTACTCGCGGGGATTTATTTTACATAATTTAGATAGCGAACAGTTATTGATAAAACACGGTTTCACGGAGCGCCTCTTTATAATCGTATATTTAGCTGTATTCATTAACTCGATCGCTAGCCGTATTGTACGTTGAATGGCAGTAAAATTGATTAATAATCGCACGATGAGCTTTCCTGTCGGTGATAAAAGTCTGTTATCAATAATTTCCTACGATTCGCGAGCGTCCGTTAAATGTGCTCGGATTTACCAAAAATATGAACGGATGTTGGCTACTGATAAAAGTAGAAATATCGGTAAATTAATGTATTTCCTCTGTTAAAGTGTGTATTGATTTGCAACGGTGCACGATACACGGTACTCGGCTTACCAACAACTACTACACTGCGAGCGGCTTGAGTGTAGAAATCATTTTACTTTGCAAATATTAATCCTATAAATACGATTAATTAATTGAATCGTTAACACTTTCTGAATCGATGCAAATATGGCACTTTGCGTAATTCAAATTGTCAAAATAAATTCATTGAAATTTTCGATAATGTATTCTTTAAATAAGTCAAACAATGAAATATAAATTTATATAACTTACACAAAGTTCATAATCGGCAAACATTCATTACTCAATTTAATGTGACACTTTTATTCGGACTCGCGAAAAATAATTTGTAATTTTGAGATATGTTTAAATAAACGGTTGCTATAAACATAAACTAGGAAAACAATAAAATTCCAAAGCAATAAATGAATCATTCTTTACACAGGAAGGACGGTTTTGCTGAAGTATTTAAAAATTTAGCTACATACACATCCAAAAATAATTTTGTTAAACTACCAAAATTATGGACATAGAACGCTGCTCGTTAAAATGTCTCGTTTAAATGTCATTTTTTGCAGCATTCCTCACGCTTGAACTTTCCGCATAATTATTTTGATGTTCGACAAAATTATTTTCACATTTATATTATTTTTTTAAGTACCTTAACAAAATCATTCTTTCCGTGTACAGTTGATGGTAAAACTACGTGATAAAACAAATGAAAAAAATGTCACAGAACATGATACACGTAGACGCGTGTCAGTTCATTGCTGATGTCAGATGGTTGGTTTTTTGAAAAAGAGTATAAGGAAGAGCGATGAGAGAGAAGCTATGAAGAAGGATTGCCTGCCGCTTATCGCTTGTAACGAGATGTCTTAAATCTAATATTTTTTATTCGTATTCTCATGAAAAAGGAGAGGAAGATTTCGCAGGAAATGATTCTCTATAGAGAATTATATTTAAGATTGCCCGGTCGTATGAAAAAAAAGCATTGACTCTCTTTACTACGCTTTTTTGTGGATATTACGCACTTCCACTTTCATGAAGCTATCGGCTATGGCGTAAACCGCTTAATCGCCTCTTCTTTCATACTAGTTTTGTTGGCTTAAGCTGGAGCTTATGTTCTTCGCACAGCATTGTTTTCCCACTTGCTGTCCTCTGAGCGAAGGAGCTCACGCAAAATTTACATCTCATCGGTGCCATCGTTTGTGGCTCTTTCGGCGAAAATTCGATTGAGCAAAAACGCGGCTAGATTATCCTTCATATTTTCAGTTTAAGTACATTTGCAGCTTGTCATTCGAAAATGAAATTCAAACTTCTTTACGAGTAGTTAGTATTATAATCAGCAAAAGCTTTTTTTTCGACATTATGTATTATTTATTGCTCAGCAATGTTTAATTTTTAATGTAATTAATTCTATTTTACTCTCATGTGCTTTTGCATTCAAAAATTATATATCAATTCTTATTATTCTCTTTGAATAATTTACATCAAATAAAGATTGGTATTTACTTTTATATATTCTTTAGAATATATAAAGATATAAATACAAAAAGGTTTTTCATATTATCCTACAATTTGTGCTAAATATGATGTATATAAATAAGTTCATATAGTTATGAAATTCATAGTTAATGAAATAAGGCTGGGAAATTCTGGATACTCCATGCGAGTGAAAAATTAATGAAAAATTAATGAAAATTAGTGAAAAAGTAATGAAAAATTAATGAGATACTTGTCAAAATATTGGGTTGTCCGGAAAATTCGTGCCGATTTTGAAGGAAAATGGAAACGCAGAAGATTTAAATTTTTAATTTCATTTATTATATTTAAATCTTTTGCGGCACGAACTTTCCGGACGATTCAATATATGTATAAAGTTAAGCCTAATGCTCAATAATAAATTATAGTCGATTTGAAAAATCTAAATGAAAATATCAAGTAATATATCGTCAGACAATAATATATACTGATAATAATTGAAAATAAATTATAAATCTAACATAGATTAAAAGCTGTATCAATTTGATATCACCGACAGTGAATGCACATCATTTAATGAAGCGTTCGTTGAATTAACCACTTCACATATTTCTATCAATATTAATTATGGACACACATTAATAAATGATAAAGTGAAATATATTGGGAATATTCGGTCGTGACCTCGTTCGATATATTTTTAAAGCACATATAAAAACTAATTAAATTAACAATATGTTATTAAATTTATGAGAAGCGTAAAAAATATATTTGCTTCACTATAAAGTTTACTGAAAAATAAAGTTCAAATTATTAAATAATGATGGTGAAATTTTGAATGGACGGTCATGATGGAACTAAAATGAAGATGGATATACGGGAAATGGTACGGTAACGTTTTAGAATGGAATAGTTCGTCTAACCCAGATGGGTCATTAATTCATCATAAAGTCGGATTAATTAATAAAAATTACTTACAAGTAATTGCTACCTGAACAAAGTAAATGCATAGAAAATGGTGCACATATAAGCGATTTTAACGTAGGTAAAATGTAAAAACATTTAACCACAGATTTAAGTAAATTCATAGAGTTTTATCCGAAATGAAAGATGACTACGTGTATAGTAGTCACGGTATATTTTACGAGTAAAGTCTAAATTTGTAACTTCAAATTAGAAGCTATAATAAATATATAGATAAAATAAATGAGAAAAAAATGTTTAATATTTATAACTATAACTGCATAGTAAAATAATTATAGTTAGAGCATTTTTGTAATCATTAAATAATATAGTTATAGTTATTGAATTATTTAATTAAAATTATTGCTATAGTAACAATAATTATATTTCTACCAATTATAGCTCTACTAAAAGTGCTATAATTGACATCACAACTGTCTATAAATTATGTAATTGCAACCATTTTTTTCTGTCAATATGATATGATATATACAATAAATCTGGTTCAGGTTGATATATCGACAGATATTTGAATTACAATAGATTAGTAATGAAACTCACATAGATTAGCTTGTTACGATGATCGGGACATGACCGAAATAGATCTATTTAATACTTTCGATACACGTTTCGTGCTGAAAACGATCACGTTGTGTTACAAGGATGATTAATTCTCGTTCCTAAATTACTTCGAAAATTTTCCTGTGATTAAGTTATAGCCACATTACTTGGGAGTGGATCGTGACGAAGAGTAATGACGTATCGTCGCGTACCGTGGCGGCGGTCGCATTTTAAATTTATATCATTCCCTCTTGTAAAAGTACAAGTTATGATATAGGGCGACAAGTGTTAATGGTGAAATCGAATAACGTTTCGAAGTTCTCAGAGTAAATAGCTTTGTAGGCCGCGCTACTAGGCATATCTATTTATATTCATATCCATTCGTATCTGCAAACCTATATATTTGCGCAGGCGGCGATTAAGCCGCTCAGATAGAGCCAAGCCAATTGCATAATCCAAGGTAAGGCAGAACTTCCCAAGTGCGCAGTTATTATCATTTCTAACAGCCATATCGACCATTTTCGCAAAGGAGATTAGCCATTACTGCACGATCGGATCGCGGAAGCGCGCAGTAGCACGGGCTTACTTACTTATCATCGATTGAACAATTCGTAGCTGTGATCAAAGGCGCGGTTATTACAATAGGAAACGAAACGAGCAGTGCCGAGTTACTTTCATTGTGACTGCGTTATTGTAACTCTTTGTGGGAGCCGCGTTCATCCGCGTGCATCCAGCAAAAGAGACTAATTAATATTTTTCCGATATGTAAGACTGCCAAGAATAATAGGAATACTAACTGACGCGTGCACATTTTATTCCGATAGTGAATTAGCCCCTTTCAGTGCATGTTATATCGAAGATTCGTGGTTAGATTGAAAATTTTTCGTTTCATTGCCATTTCATTCAAAAATTTCACGTGCTTGCACCGTTAAATATTGAAGAATCAAATTTAACTAATTCTCTGAATTAAATAACATTTAGTTACTTTTAATTTCAAAGGCCCATTTTTACAATATATGGCTAAAAATTAAAGGTTACCAATAAATTCATAATAAATTAATAAAATTCATTAATAAATTTCTTAGTTACCTTTAATCTTTAGATAACCATATATTGTGAAATCTAACTGTGTCAAAAATATATTATTTTAATTGAAGGTATGTGGTTAGAAAACATTTATATCTAGGGTCCACTTAACGCTAAAAATGCTTTAAAGTATTTAATTGACAATTAGAAAAAAAAGAATTTTATTAATTGTAAGTAAAAAATTCTTCAATGTTATAGCATCAAGTGATAATCTTATATATATAAATCAATTCATTCCTGTGACTAAATTGCTTTCAAAGTCGAAGCATAATGTATGCATTTAGTAGATAATAAACTCAATTTGAGTAAATGCAATACATTTTTTTGAGTTAAAATGTTTAATTATTATTTTAGTTAAATTAATGATATATTGCGAGGAGCTACTTATAATGATTAAAAATAACTTAATTTGGGTATAATTTGTCATTATGAATTTAACAGTACGTGTACCACGTATTTTTATGCAATAATGCAAAATTGACATAAATGAAAATAATAAATAAGAAATTTCATATCGACATGAAATATTGCGTATAGTACGTCGCATGAATTTTTGTGGATGCATTTCTGTTGTTTTCGGAAATGACATTTCATTATCTCACAAACAACCGTTTTGTATGATCGAATAAGTCTAATTAACTTTTATCTGCAACATTAAATCGCGGATGTCAACTGATACCTTGTGTTTATCCTCTAAGGGCTAATGCGTAACAACATACATTATTTCCCAACGTCAGATAACGCAGACTTATATACGCGTGGGCAATGTATTACGATATTATCGCCCCCTGCACCGGAGGATGCATTCTCCTATATTCTATAATAGTCGTACCTTACGAAATTTGTATGCATGGCGTACGGAAGAAGCGGTATTGCGTTTTTACGTGAACAGAATAACGCTTGAATTACGTTGTACTTTTCTTCGTAAAAGTAACTCGCGTGTATTTTCTCGCGTGCATGAATCGCGCCACGCCATGCTGGCACGTGCGTTTTCGCCAACGTTTCTGTTGGCTTTACAAGAAACGACGTGGCTTTCATCTTACTCGGTGACCCGGTCCAAACTGTTTCACTTAGATCGATACGTCTAAACCTCAACGCTGTGGCATTTCGCGGTTCCTACCGATTCATTCGTGTCACTCGCCTTTAGCTTGTGCACTGAAAATTTGTACTTTGCAATGTGGTAGCTTGGACGTGGAAGGGCGTAATCCGTAGACTAACATGTACAAACGCAGCGTGCACAGACACAATGGAGCCAAACTTACCTAACAACTGTTATGCCTGCAACCGCACATGTATAAACAGCAAAGCCGGCTGCCTTCCTTTCGAGTGGCATGGTTACGGAGACACTTCCAGCATCTATATTCGACCTTCCATCCTCTCGTTTTCCCTCTTCACGACGCCAATTACGCCATGCCGAATCCACTGCTTTCTATTCTACCATATCATCCCGCCGCTATCATCCTATAAACAGAGCTTGTATCACTCGAGCATGGCCAATTATGAAACGCGCGCGAATGCGCAACGTGTGCTTCGTTCGTATAATTGGGTGACGTTGTTATACTCTCGATGCAATTCCTACTTTTGGTTTTTGTTTGATAAATGTGGTTAAGACGGCGGCTCTTGGGCCGGTTGCATAGATCATATCATTTCTAAACGTCGAATTGTCATTAATTGTGAAAATTCAAATAAACTACAATAAGATGTACATTGTCAAAAAAAGTATGTAAAATTACATCAATAATAAGGTAACTAGATCTTACTTAGGTTTTGCGATTTTTTGCTAAATCTGAAATTGAAAACTGATGGTCACATCCAAAAAAAAACAAGGAAACAGATTCTGAACGTAAAAAAAAAGGAATAAGATATCTTCAAATATTTATTTTTGTGGGTAAAGCTTTTAAGAAAAAGTAGCATTTCAGATCATCATATTGAGTACATATGACCTAAGTAGTATATATTTTATTCTCTTCTGTAAAAAAAAATATTTGAGAAATGAAAAATAAATGATTCACAATATTACATTTATAAGATTATAAGTTGATTAACATATTGATATGATAGTAATATATAAGAATACAAAGAACTATTTTCTATTTGCTTTTAATGACGTTTAACATGTGAATTAAAATTCGTGATCTAAAATAAAAATAAAAATAATAAAAAAACATTCCAATTGATATTTGTACATCCAATATGTCTAGATTGACTTCTCTCTTTTGTTACAGACGACACATTGTAACGAAAATATAAATATAAATACAGCGTTACAATAATATAATAATATAAACTAGTATAATAATATAAACTACGAAAATTAATAATCATTTCTTGCTTGATTACAGAAAGCAATTAGTTATTTACGACGAAATATTATATCACGATATCTTGCATTTTGTTTTATTGACAGATATAATCGGGGCAAATGGAGAGCCTACACAACTTATTTATTAAATTCACTGTGTAATTAATCACAATAGAGAATAGGTCATATGTCAGGGTTGCTAGAAAATAAATTTTAAAATTCCCTGATTTTTTCAGGTTTTTCAGATGAAAAACTTCAAATGGAAAACTTAATATAAAATATGTAAATTTTAACATATTTAAAATCAAGAATTGTAGGAAAGCTAGCCTATATTATTAAAGATAACCAAAAAAGGCTTAGTAGCACACTAAAATTTTGAGTGCAAATTCAAGCCAACAAAAAATTAATTAATATTGGAAAAAAGAATGCAATTACGAAAAAGGGCGATCAAATAAAAATACTGAATAAAATATAAATTTTAATTATTTTATTAAAATTGTTTAAATCATGCAAGTTTTAAATGTATTTCGCTATAAACGTCAGATATAATATTAAAAAATTGTTTGGAATAGGAGCAGTTTAAGAAAATTGTCAAATTTCAAAATTCCAGACTTTTCCTGATTTTCCGGTTTGATTTTTTTAGGTTTGTGGCAACCCTGTATGTATTAAGCATATAGTTATCTTATATGAAAAAATTATGCAATCTGTGAAAATGGTGGAAATATATAAATTGTGCGTTTTTACAAAAATTAGGGCTTTTGTTTCTAATTATGGAAAATATATTTTTATATTAAACTGAAAATTATAAAAATTATAACATATTTTATAATTTATAAATTTTTGTAATATTATATAACATAATAATAATATCACACATATTATATTTGCATTTCTATGTTCGTATATATCGACAATATATAATTTAAGAAAAATTGTTGACGAATTATTATGTAAATATTTCTTAAAATTTAACTTCAATTGTAAATTTACTTTTCAAATTGTTTATTTACTATAAATAAAAATAATTTTATTTGAAGAGATGTAACTTACGTGTGTAAATATCTTTAATAATAAATCTCAAAATTATCTACTATAATTTCTGTATTTTGCATATACATGAAAATTTTTTATAGTGTATAATATGCGCACATTCACGCGTATTTATTTAGAGATCATTTATCATGAAATCTATTGTATAAAAATATGAAATATCTAATGTATATTTTACATTATAAATTAACTCAATTAACATAAATGTTTATTATTAGAGTAATAAAATGCGTATTTAAATCTCAGTAAAAAGAACTTCCCGTTTCGCACGCATGTTTAAAATTTGTACACACATGGGTAAAATTTGCGTCCACAAACATTTATGAAGTTACATAGTTGACTGTGAAATAAAACAGCGTGTACCATTGTGCGATGTTGTTGTTGCAAGTTAACCGTAAAATTTCTACACATTAGACCCCTGAGTATAATACTGATACATTTATTTACTTTACTTGACTAGCGGGGAGAAATACGACGCCACAGGGAAAGGTCGGCGGCGATTATTTGAATTTTCCCAAAAATTTATATATCTCCATTAAATGCGTAATATGATACCCTTTGAAGTGGAGAATCAAGAAGAAAACAAAGGAGTTTTCATGGCTGCTTTTACAAGGAATCACGCGCGAGTACTTTTATGACGTCAAATCGTATATGTATTACTGATATTGGAAAACTGCCCGATGATTTTATCGGCACACTAATACGTATGCCTAGGCAATCGCAATCGATTCACGGTGGTCTTTTATATCGGAGATCCAGGCGATTGCCCCATATGATCCTCCTGTCGAGTCAAGCGAACCTGCATAGCTATAGTGCACGAGCACCTGTGTTTATATTGTACATATCATGCTCTTTCCGTTCGGACAGGCCGCGCTATACGGTAAAACCGCGATCCCGCAATAGGACAGGTCCCGGTCTGACCAAAGCGATATAATGGGAATACTTCTCTCGGATGCAGTCTCTCTACCTTTTATACATTAAACAAGTGCACGCACACTCGTGCTCGTGTTTGCTGGAGGGAGCGGAATATGGAGGGACATCGAGAGAGCTGGCGTGGTGAAGCCAACCATAGGCAGGATACTGCACAGGGCGAGAGCACCATGTTCGAGGTTTGATTTATACACGGCACAGACCGTGTCGCTTTTACGCGGCTCTGAGGTCATTCCGGCAAAACTACGCTTACCGATCCGAGAGTTAGAACGTATGCGCGTAAACTTGGCCATACAGAGAGAAAAGTAGTGAATAACGTCGCTCACAATACTGTAATCCGCATGTTCGATTTTCATATATCATCGATAACGAGTCGCGAGACTTATAACATAGATTTGCGACAGAATTCCCGACAAGTCTCTAAAAGCAGTTATTAAGTTTCTATTTCAGCATTGCAGCAACTGGAAAATTTGTGTAAATTTAATACATTTCACGTGTTTCAAATAATCAAAATATTTGTGTTAATTTATGTTAACCCTTTATCTAATGCAGAGTCTTTTATTAAGGGATTTTGTTTTTTGACTGTGACTTTAAAAATATAAATAGATGTTAGGATCTGATATTGTATCCTAAAAAAGTATGTAACGTTGAGACTATGTGTGTGTGTGTGTGTGTGTGTGTGTGTGTGTGTGTGTGTGTGTGTGTGTGTGTGTGTGTGTGTGTGTG
Source organism: Atta cephalotes (assembly GCF_000143395.1). Taxonomy (NCBI): domain Eukaryota; kingdom Metazoa; phylum Arthropoda; class Insecta; order Hymenoptera; family Formicidae; genus Atta; species Atta cephalotes. The sequence continues at coordinate 1,056,680 of NW_012130076.1, forward strand.
TGTAGTATAGTAGTACGTACTACTATACTACTTAGTTTACGTTACGTTAACTAAGTTAAAAGTAAAAGTAAGTAAGTTAGTTCGTCGTTCGTTACGT
>NW_012130076.1:1056796-1059879 GCF_000143395.1 Atta cephalotes
TACTTAGTTAAGTTAGTTTAGTTTAGTTAGTNTTAATTAATAATAATAGTAGTAGTAGTAGTATAGTTAGTATATAATAATAGTAGTAGTAGTATATATAGTGTGTGTGTGTGTGTGTGTGTGTGTGTGTGTGTGTGTGTGTGTGTGTGTGTGTGTGTGTGTGTGTGTGTGTGTACTAGAATGCCAATATCCAATTGTTTGTTCCATTGTAAAAACGAATAGAAATTGTGCCTGTGTCCTTAGCGACTTATGTTGCAAACCACGTAAAATATATTGTGCATAAAAAAATTTGGATTTTTTTTCATATTTTATATTTTTTTGACGTTAATTTCAATAAGTATATAAAGATTTTCAGATAATAAAGAAAATAGAGTATTTTCAGTATTTTATATCATTTATAAAAATATATCAGATATATATAGTTTAAATACTTAAAATTGAAGAAACTCAATTTAACACAGTTTTTATTAAGGTAAATGTATTATTTAATAGACATGATCCTAACATTGAACAAAGTGGCAAAAAATTTTAAATATACGACTCTAAATAAATCCATTGTTTATAAAAATTTAATAACGCATTTATTCAGAATTGTACATATTATTAAAAACTTAATATTTAAAATTTTATTCAATAAATTGGGTCATATCCATTAATTGTTCATTAACTAGTTAATTGGTACATTTACCTTATATATGATGTCTATAATCATGAAAGATTGCGTGATTTGCGAGTTGTCTAACATTTGACATAAAATTATTTAAGAAACATTATTAAGATAATCTTCAATAAAAATTTTAATTTTTATATAAATTATTGTACATTTTTGCTGATTTATTTTTTCGGATTGGTTTTATATAGTACGTTTACATTTTATAGTACAGTTTTATATTGGAAATATTTTTCTTCTCTCGCAAAACTATTGAAAGATGGTCTATACGTTATTCTAAAGAAAATATATCCCGGGATGAAGTCTTATATCACAATATTGTCTGAAAATGAGTGTTTAAGCAACTTTGTGCATTTTATATAAAATTCGTCATAGTTTCATATATATAAAAAAAAAGAAAATGTCAAATGTAAGATATATCATGTATATTTCCTTTATACGACTATTATTGTGAATTGTAGAAAATAAACAAATTTTAATTAATTAATAGTAACATATAATATAACAAATATGTTTCTTTTGTAAAAGGAAAATGTAATTCGCTGCTACTTCTTTTGCCCTGCGGTGTATTTTTTTTTCCAGAGTTGGCAAGAGCATACGTTACCATACCTCTGCTCAAGCATTGTGTAAGGAATATGATTTATATAGTATGCGCCCGTGTCGCTTTTACATGGTTCTGAGGGTCGTGCCGACAATGCTGTCTTTTCTGATTCGAAATACAACACAACATGCATAAAAGTTAGAAGTAACATAAATGATTAGACAAAAATAAAAGAACTATAAAGAATATATATGCATATTTCACTAAATACGATATTCATAAATTTGATATAATTAAAAATCTATTGAATTTCATTAATATTGATTTTTTTGATAATTGAATTATATATGTATATATATATATATATATAAATTATATAAATTTATATTCTTTTAATAAATTTGTCATAAATTTGTACAAAATTAGCATAATCAGTTATCTGTTCATATTTATAAATATATTATATGCCCGTTCCTGTTGTCGATTCCATCATCATTATATTACACCTATAGGCATTGTGAAATCATATTGTTACTGTCAGAGGTACAAATAACATAATTATTAGAGTGGAAGAATGAAGAGTGTATGGCAGCATGGCAGCATAGAAATCACTGAATACATTTGTATAATGAAACGTGGATCGAATTGATCATATTAGACATATCTATTTTGGTATGAATTATTGTTTAATTTGTTTGTGGGATTTGATATTTCCTCCTTCCCCTCCCTCTCCATCTCTCTCTATCTCTGTATTTATTTATATCTATAATCTATCTATCTCTATCTTCAAATTGTAATGCTAATCCAATTCTATTTCGAATAATTATGTTGCAGCATGCGTGAAAACTTAATGTCTATGTATCATGATTCTCGTTGGATCAATATACCTATAGTTGATTAATTATATTAATTAACAAATAAAATTGACGACCCAGTTTACTACTATGAGAAATTAACATCTGATAAAACCATTTATTTGCTTATGGCAATTAATTTTAAGTATTAACAAATATTAGATATTCATAATGTTTACTTGTAACTTAGTTGCAGGCAGAACTAGGAAATGCATAAACTTCGAGAAAGATAAAGACAAAGCTTTCAGTTCCTTCTCGTGTTAATACGTAAGTCTATCGATGACAAATAGCAGAAGTGCCAAATAGTTGAACAAAGATAGGAAATGCAGTATAAAGATCGACTCTCGACGTATTCAAAGGTAACACAGCAAAAACCGTCATCATTAGATACGCTAGACTGCGGAAAGCGTTGTGAGGAAGGGTTACCCAATGTTTGTAATCAGTCACTAGGTTGTTAGATGGTTACATACAGTTACGGTTGAAGCAACCATGAAAGTATCCTTTTCAGCAGGTCCGTAACCTGCCTTTTGAGACAGGTGTGGTCAGTGTGGATAACCAAAGCAAATAGTGTCTTTAATGAACTCCTATAGAATTATCGTGTCATATAAGAGAATAGGTTTACATTTCGTGTTGCCGTATAACGCTTAGAAGATAATTTATTAGGCTAATATGTATAATTTTAAATTTATTAGGTATCATTTTGGTTTTAATTTATTAAAATTCAAATTAAAATGATTAATTGAAAATTAATTAAATACATAATTTTAATTTATTAAAATAAATTCTCTTCAAACATTCAAATAATTTATATTCTAAGAAATTAAAATAAAAAGAAATTTTATATCTTTTTAATCAAATATCCTCTAATAGAGGAAGAGATAATATGCAGAATAATGAATTTTTGGACAATTTTGAATTTTCTCAGTTATTTTGTATTTTATCACAGAATTTAATTAAGAAATATAACATTTCCCTTCATTTTAATTTCTGTCAAGTACAAATCGACACACACACACAC
>NW_012130076.1:1061254-1068523 GCF_000143395.1 Atta cephalotes
TATATATATATACATACACGTTTGAAGTTAAATGAAATTCTTTTACATAGCTATTCCCTCATCTGAAGTAACTTGCGGAGATAGGATAGCGGCCGGAATAAGAGGCGCGTACCGGAAAAGGAGAATTAATCAGTCGAGGAAAGTTTTCTTCGTGGAATGTTAAGAAACTACAAATTAAATGACTGCGCCTTTTTAAGCAACGTTAAGTGGCTCGCGAGAGATAGCAGTCGATTTCTTTTCTCCATCACTGTTTTTGCACTCTCTATAGTGCCATTTAAAGAACGGCGCAACGTCTATGTTGTGAATCCATCACAGGATCTTTCCGTCGTCGTGAAAATGCATCAATTAACCCATCGTCCGCCATTTGGCCTCCATTAAACGACACTGAATTTTTTCTCGCGCATTAAATCTTTTATATTATACATAATATTAATTTAGATTTTTTTTTTAATAAACAAATTGTATGCACAAAGTTTTTATTTATTTATGATATCATTCTCTTACTTCAAAGGTGACACAACTAAAAAAAAGTAATTTTTGAGTTATGAATAAATTAAGTAAACATTATTATCAATTAATCAAATTAATTTTACAAAAAATTGTTACAATCGTCAATCACTCAAAAAGAATGGTTTTTTAAGAATTGTGAAGTGAAGATAATGATAAAATTGATATTTGTTCATATTAAAAATATATTCTTTTTACCGATATTATTTGATAATCTTCTGTCAAATTAAAAAATTGTTTTACTTTTTTTCTTAAAAACTTAGTTTTTTTGAGTTATGTTACTTTTGAAATAAGAAAACGACATACTACAAAATAATAGTTAACTTGGGAGGATTAAATAATTGTATTATATTTATCGTTTCATGATTCGCAATTTGTATTTCGGGTAATCTAAGATTGGGTTGGAGCTCAAGAATAATGAATACATTTTTGCCATCCTCCTCGTAATACATTAACTCCATGTGCCTTAATTACTACAATTTGCAGAGGCCGTTATGAGTCTATTAACTACACCGTTGTACAGTTACTACGTTGGCAACTAGAGTGGCACTTGCTTGGAGGGTAAGCCAGTCCGTTTTATCGTATTTCCATCTCTTAAACCGACTTAACACTTACTTGGTTTACTAATTGCTTCGATAAAATTTAATTTGCGGGGTGACGCTTTGATTACGCGGCCATTATTTAGAGAAATTATCGGTATATATATTATACACACAATGTGTATTGTTTATGTGTTTTCTCAAAAAGGTATTATTGTCGTACGACAAATAATATATATATAATTCTCTCAAATTTAAAGATTAATTATACATTTATTATCAATGACAATTTAAAATTGTTTCATTGTAATATGCATTGTTAAATCTATAGTGTCAAATTAATCTAATGAGTGAGTCGCCATTGCTTCTACTAAATATATCGTTATTTTATATTAAAACAATGATTATATTTGACATTATACAGTGTCAATTTAACTATATAGTGTCAAATTGACACAATAGTGTCAAATTTAATTATCGTTTTGATAAAAAATAACGATACATTTAGTAGGAGCAGTGGCGACTCATGTTAGGTTAAATTTGACACTATAGATTTAACAGTGTGAGAAAATGCTACACCCAGAGAAAAGGTTGCTTCTATTTCGAAAATTTCTTTGATTTGTGAAAAAATAATTTTCTTGATTTGTAAAAAAATTTCTTTTATTTTAAAAAATAATTTAAATCAAAGAAATTTTTTTCATTTAACCGAAATTTCTTTAAATCGAAGCAACCTTTTCTCTGGGTGTAGAATTTTCTCATATTATAGCGAAACAATTTTAAATTGTCAATAATAATATAAATGTATAATTAATCTTTAAATTTGAGAATTATATATATTATTTGTCGTACGACTTGACAATGTTATTCTTAAGGAATGTCATATACCTATCTGAGACGGCAGATATCAGTTTAACGACACATGGATTACGCATCTCTAATATTTCATCGGCAGCATACCATATCTGAGATCAAACACGCGAGTTTTCTAGATTTTCCGGAAATTACATGTCGTTGCCAGAGCAAAAGAAGGAACATATAAAGAAAAGCAGTCTACATCTCACACACATTGTTCGAATCGCAAATTTGACATGAAATTAATTCCCGATCTTGATACAAGCTCATTTAGGAGAAATGTTAATGCATAAATGTTGCGTCACATTGTGTTACGTCATTATCACTGATAATAATTCCGCCATATTCTGTGATGTTTACATTATAACGGTAGCAGTCAGCAACCATTAGGAAAACCGTTTGGTAACTTATGGCATATACACACATACGTTACAAACTGCAATTACGCGCGTTTCACGTGAAGCAGGTAAATGCAATTTTCTTTACGCATAGATAACATCGAGAATCGTAAAGCAACCGTGAAGCGTGATTTAGCTGTAAAAGACATATGCGACCGGATTTTATTTCCCAGTTGAGATAGAGTGGAGGCTGCAATATGTCGCGATCGACCTCGACGTTGCAAAGCCTGCAACGCGAGCCTCAACCCGGCGATAAATGACGCATAGGGTGGAGAGAGGAGAGAGGCCAAGAGAAAGCGCGCGCATACATGGCAACGAGAAGTCCCTCAATTTCGCGTTCAATAAATTGGCCCGTCTGAGAAAAAAAGAGAAGCTAGAAATGTACACGATAAAAGCCAAGATGCGCTTCCTGCGTATGGTTGATGAATTTCAATATTTTTTTTATGATTCCTTCCCGAGAGCATCCGTGATAGAGTCCCACAGGAGCACTCGTCGACGACCGTCATCTCCTTCAAATCGTCGAATCAAAATTGAAAAGCACATTTCGCCGCCTTGGCTTTCACCGGCGTGAGAATCCGTCGTGGAAATAAATGTGAACCAGTGTGTTCGTGAAACGCGTACAGCACTCGTGCACCGGTATAACGCGTTTGCATCGTTTGCGAGTACATTGGAAACGCTTTCGAAAACATCGCTCGAAACGTCCCTAAGAGAGCTCTCGATGTGCTTGGAAATTTTTCATGCGGAAATTTTCAACAAGTACTCACAGTAATTTTGCGCTCTCGCAGTGGCTTAAACAGTATCTACAGATTGCAATGTTTATGTGCAACGGTAAAAAGTATTTCATGTTAATTAAAAATCTAAGATTTTTGTTTAATTTTTAATATCCAAATGTTAATTTAACATAATGTGATTTTTATTTCAATAGCCTGTGCTAAATTCAACATTTCTTAGTATTAAAATAATACAATTTATATAAATAAGCGAAAAATTAATTAATTTGAAATGTAAAAAAGACAAAAGGCTCAAATAATTTATAGAATTAAAAATAAAACGAAAGCTGCAAGCTAAGCTTCTTAATGCTAAATCAATTACTAACAATCTAAACATAGGTTTATTATACAAATGTTTCGATCTCTATTGGGTCATTCTCAATGTTTAAATTAAATATAATTTGAAATCAACGGCTCATTTGAAAAACAATAATACAATATAAAAGTTATATAATATAAATTCATTCATTCTCATCATCGGGCGTGTACAATTTCGTATACACGATGATGAATTTATATTGTATTACTTTTACCGTCTAAATCATATGTATTGGCAAGTTATTGTTTTTCAAATGAGCCGTTGATTTCAAATTGTATTTAATTTAAACATTGACCCAAGAGGGATCAAAACGTTTGTATAATAAAACCTATTTTTGTAGTTGATCTAGCATTAAGATATAGCTTGACTTCTAGCCCTCGTTTTATTTTTAATTTTAAAATGTAAAGTCTAAAATAAATAAATAAAATGTGTCAATATAACATATCAATGTAAATGCACATATGCAGTCATCAATGGATATTCATACGTACCGATATACGTATGTAGACAGACAAGTGCAAACTCATGTAGTCAAACATATGAACAGAATGAAAGAGACTTTCAAATATTTTTAATTCAGAAATTGGACATAGAAATATTCTGTAAATTCAGATTTTTTTTTTAACAGAGATGCAAGAATTATCAAATATTCAAACAAATTGACTGAAAACATTTTTTTTCTTAATCGTTTATTTTTTTTGTAGTAACACTTGAAGGGACAATTTTGTCATTACTTTCTAAAAATGAGTCAGTGTAATATTAATTTATTACTGACTTCAGTACTATATTTATACTATAATCAACGAATATTTTTAGCAGTTTTCAGTAATAATACATACGCACTAATTTATTTTTACAAGTTATGGTTTTTACAGAATCTATAGAAAGTCATAACTCTTCTTTTTCTAAAAGTGAATCAGTACATTATTACTAAAAAAAATCAAAATTCGCTGATGACTATATCAGTTACAAACGTAGCACTAAAGTCAATAATAATACACTAATTCATTTTTAGAGAATAATGACAACATTGTCCATTCAAATGTTACCACAAAAAATTAAACGATTTATAAGAAAAAAAAATGTTTCTAGTCAATTTTCTTGAATTTTTGATATTAAGTTCTTGCATCTTCTGTTTAAAAAAAATCAATTTACAGAACATTTCTATGTTTAATGTCTGAATTAAAATCAGAGAGAAAGAATAATTAAGATTAATAATAATACATTGATTCATTTTTAAAGAGTACGTTATATTTTTTATATGATATAATTTTGATTTAATTTTCACACACCTATTGCCTTAAAATTAAGAAATAATTAAATTTATCAATACAATGTGTAACAATTGTAATGTACATCAATGTGTAACATATAAATATATCCAAATTAAAACAATGTCAAACCAATAAACATTTTTAAAAATATTATACATGATTATCTTATTTGTCTTTTAATCAAAAAACGTTTTTGAGATATAAATTCTTATAAAGACAAAAATATAAGAATCTCTAATTTCTATCCAAATAATCAAAATCATAGATAAAATTTTAATATACTAAAATATTTTTTAAATATATACATTAAATGTCATTAATATTTTAATGAATATTTTAAATCTTTCAAAATAATTTATAATGTTTTATATGTGCTCCAAAAAACGCGAAATATAAATGTCGCGAGGATAAATAATCAATATTCCGCAAGTGACAAATAAATAAATAAATAATAAATTACCTATAGTTGCTCCGCTGTTACCTGATGCCTCCCAGGCTTCCTCTACCTTCCTGATGTTTCCTTGATAGCTTCCTTGTTGCACTAAAGCACTCGCGAAAACACAATCGCGCACTGATAATCGAAATACAATAATCACACGATTCTTTATACGCCATTCCCAATATTAATCCTGATGCCCACTTTATAACATAACAAAATAATATCGTATGAAAAAACGATTCAACGAAGCTGAGACTCGTTTACTCATCGGCAGTCTTTTGTCTTTCCATGATGCTTTTTTATTATGTTCACGCACACTCGCACAAATGAGATTATAAAATCACGCATGGATGACTAACGAATCACGATACACTCTGTACTCCCGAAAATTAATCACTTCGTAATAATGCGAATCATTACGAAAGATTCGAATGAAGCTATGATTCCGCTTGATCTCGCGACATTCCGTAGATTAGGGAAATAAGCGCAACGAACTAACCTTTCGACAGTCGGTGGGGTGGCGCGATGTAGAGAAAAGCGCGAGATTGACGCGCGACGATACGCACATAACTTCAAACCGTCTGCCCCCCCTCCACCTCTCGAAACGACGCGCGACGGTTACACTTGTCTCACCTCAACTGAATTTTCTTACATTTCCAGCAGTTTAAGTTTAACAAATAATATATGCTCGCGTTCGGAAACGATTGCTATATCTCGTTATAAGACAAACGAACATGTAAGTTAAAATCAAGAACAAGGATAAATATCCGCGAAAATAATATTCAAAAATACGTTGTCTTGTCGACAAGCGCTGGACTTCAAATAATTTCGTAAGACAAGTGTTTCAAGACACTGCCGAAATGTTAACGCTGAATTTATGTTAACGGGTATCGAAATACGAGATTAATTATGACAGTATTGACTAATTAAGTACGTTGTAGTATCCAAATTTCGGATCTTTCTTGTACTTGCGATATTCAGTGAATGATGAAAAACTGAACATTATTGCCAACTTCGTTCTGATGCCATGCGATATATATGACATGAATCGTTAAATATTCAACTAGCAGTACGTTCCGAAAATATATATACTGATAATATTGAAAGTCTGTAGAGCTCATGCATGCTATAGATTTATATATTCAGAATTATTATCAGGATTACTATCAATACATTTCGAAATAAATCCAAGAAGTCCACAAATTAACCGAACATATTAATTTTCAATATGTTAATATATAAATTTAATCACGAACAACTAAAAAAACAATTGAAACGCGATATAAGATCTACTCGAATGCAAGGAGCCATTAAAAAGAGAAATAGATATTACAAAGATAATTCGTAATCTTATTTTCTCGTTTTAAATGAATAAATCACGCGATATATTCACCTTGCCGAATTCTCGTCTCTTATGATAAACTCGCGAATCGTTTATCGTAGGATATCTAATCGTACAGATTAAAGAATAATCTTTAATTTTTCACAATATACCTCTTGCGGCTCAAAGGATAATGATACGACGATACGCCAAACGAGCCGAGTCGCCCTACCTGCTCGAGCCTCACCGCGCGAATGATACGAGTAACAAGGTCACCGGCCGCCGCATTCCGCAAATGTTTACGACGCGCTCACCGAGTTCCGCGTAACACTGACGTCATTTTAACGAACGGGCTTCAAATAATTACTGCGTATATACTGTCGTATATTTCGCTCATCACTTTGTGAATATTAATTCTTAGTACATATCTTAGTTTTGGACATTCTTATTATACAATACATGCACGTTAGGTCATTCGTGTTCTGGACCTATGTATATTCTGTAATTGTTAATTTTACACACCTACCGACCTAACGTGTGTAATAAGTGTGGCCAAAACTAAAGTGACTAAGAGACGGTGGAGATTTAGAGAGAAATGCTTGCAAATTATACACACCATGTTGTCCCTTCCACCATGATATGAACTCTTAGTACACATTTTAGTTTTGGATTAATTTTCATCATAATACTTTTATAAGTACTTATATAAAAATTATTAGCGATTTTTACATATATTTTGTTATAATTGAAGAAATCAATCGACTGAAGAATATCAGAGAGAGAAAGAGGAAGAGAGAGAGAGAGAGAGAGAGAGAGAGAGAGAGAGAGAGAGAGAGAGAGAGAGAGAGAG
>NW_012130076.1:1071423-1073115 GCF_000143395.1 Atta cephalotes
TCAATGTAGGTATCGGAATACATTCATATGTGGCACACAAGTGCAAACTCGTGTACGCAAACATACGAACAGATTTCATAGAAGACTTTCAAATATTTTTAAATTCAGAAACTATGAAAAAAAGTTTTCAGTCAGTTTTTGTTTGAATTTTTTATATATTACAATTCTTGCACTTCTAATAAAAAAATTTCAATTTATAGAACATTTCTGTGTCTATATATCTCGTTCATGGAGAGAATATCACACTCATCATAATCGTTGCAGGTTATAATCAGGTTGGTAGAGGATTCGAGCACATTACTTAGTGTTGCGTGCGTTATTTGTCTCTTTGGATAGCCAAGTGTAACAATAAAAAAGCATGCGACACTGAATAACATGCTCGAATCCTCCAACTTGATCACATCTTGCATGACTCATTGTTCTTTCCGTGAACGAATAATAGAACATAAAAGTGTTCTAAAAAATTGAGATTTTTTTTACTAGAGATACAAGATCTGTAATATATAAAAAATTGAAGCAAAAATTGACTGAAATTTTGACTGAAAACTTTTTTCCATATAAATCGTGCGATTTTTTTTTCAATTTCAATTGCGTATATGATTATTATTTTTTTCTATTTTATTATTATGATCAAGTAGTATACGTATAATTCATAGTCGGATATTCTTGACAAAGACGTGTCGCAAAATTTGGGACTTTGACTTTTTTACTTCCTTTTTTTCATTTAATTTACGTGTTCAGCATTAAAAATGGTATTCCATATTGAAAACGCGAAATGTAGGTACTCTATTCTTGACGCCGGGTTTCTGCAATGTAATAATATACAACTCGCGCACACTTCTTCTTGCGACATAATTTTCATTTCACGGGAGCTTTCAAGCCGAAACTTTTTTCACCCCCTTATTATTCTGTTCCCTTCTGAACGTTCCATTTAGTGGCTCAAATGCGCGAACAGCCATCGTGTAGCATAAATTGCGAATTTTTCGCGGACCGGCACATTTGTGTCATGTTTCCTGTTTATGTAAATATGAGTAATAAATCGTATCCACTCGTGAATTCGTTTCTTTCGCTCGACTGCCTTCCCAGCGGGATCGAAGAAACGAAATTTTATAACCAAAAGCCAAACTATGTCAATAAAATTGCTCTCGGAAAAAAATGCTGCGCATGTCTTAAAAAGCTGGCGTACTAAAGTGCTTTAATATGTAATAATTAATCCTAAAACGCTTTTTCGATATGGCATATTTTTTCCAATGCTTTTTCCATTGCTTATAATTTTTTTATCAATAAAAGTATATTTGCATTGTTATGTTTCTTAATGATGTTTCAATTGAAAAAAATTTTTTACAATATGTTACTATAATGATACTGTTATATTATTATAAATTATTGTTATAGTAACAAAAGCTGTACGTATAGTTATTATTAATTTTATAACAAATAATAATCACACTCTTAGTAACATGTAATTATGGTTACACATTTTTTTTCTTATTAGTGTAAAAATATAAAGAAAGAAAAAGACGGGAAAAAGAAGAAGAAGAAGAAGAAGAGAGAGAGAGAGAGAGAGAGAGAGAGAGAGAGAGAGAGAGAGAGAGAGAATATATACTACAACTAACTAAACTAACGTAAAGTAAACGTAAATTTAAATTTAATTTTTTTTAAATTTTTAAAGTTTTTAAGGTTAAAGTTTAA
>NW_012130076.1:1073135-1076512 GCF_000143395.1 Atta cephalotes
AGAGAGAGAGAGAGATATAACTTATTAATTTGTGGTTGCATATAATTCAACGGGAATTAAAAAAAATTTTACAGTATTCAATGATATTATCATTAATTGTAAAGTATAATTGTGACGTACATACGCCTTGCAAACCAAGACTATCAGACGATTCTGCCATAGAAATGAGCTAACATGAGAACTGTAAATTGTAGAGAACATGTATAAAAGATAATCAATCGATTTAAAATTAGTTATGAAGAGGAGTATGTAAGATAGATTCAATGATATTAATAAATGATTTATGTTGTATAAATATTAATTTGTATTGTATAATTAAATTGTATAGTTTCACTGAAGAGGACCATTATTAAAGGTGAAATGTTTGAATGATTACATGATTAATTAAATTAACACACGTTAACTAGCTAAGCTCTGATAGCCCCTCACGATATACATACATATGTATATGCAAATGCAATATATTTTCAATTTATAACTATTCATGTATATTAAAAAAACATTATATTCTTGTTAATAAATAGTTAAATTTTTTGAACAGCGGACACTTGAACTTTTATTTTTTTCTTTTAGTTTGGAATGTCAACTTTAAGTTGAAACGTATTTTTCCTTCAAACATTTTTGTTTCAAAGTTTTATATTTTTGTATTTTTGAAAAGTGCATTTTTTTTATTTTGTTAACTATATTTAATTATAACAATTTATTATAAATATACAATTATACAAATACTTTCTAAAGATGTGAAAATATATGTAAAAATCACTTAATAATTTTTATACACTTGTAAAAGTGATGAAAATTAATCCCCAGGGACGCGATTCCATAACTGTCTTTACACGCCTATCGACAGTTGTCGGTGCGTAGATATTTTATATAATGAAAAAGCTACGCAACGACATCGATATAACTGTCGGTAGGCGTATAAAACAGTTACAGAATATACATAAGTCCAGAACACGAATGATTCAACATGCATGTGTAATAAAAGTGTTCAAAAGATATGTACTAAGGGTTTTATATTCACAAAACGAAGAGCGAAATATGCGACAGTATATATACGCAGTAATTGTTGAAGAACAATTTCGTTCGTTATAGAGTGACGTCAGTGTTACGCGGAATTCGGCAGCGCGCTGTCGTAAACATTTGCGGAATGCGGCGACCTTGTTACTCGTATCATTCGCGCGATGAGGCTCGAGTAGGTAGGACGTAACGGCTCGGCTCGCTTGGCGTATCGTCGTATCATTATCCTTCGACCGCGAGGTATACTGAGAAAAATTGAAGGTGATTCTTCAATCTATACGATTAGATATCCTACGATAAACGATTCGCGAATTTATCATAAGAGACGAGAGTTCTGCAAGACGAATATTTCGTGTAATTTATTCATTTGAAACGAGAAAATAAGATTACCAATAGTCTTTTGTAATATTTTTCTTTTTAATGTGCTCCTTGCACTCAAATAACTCTTATATCGCACTCCAATTGTTTTTTAGTTTGTAATTAAATTTACATATTATTAACATATTGAAACTTAATATTTAGTTAATTTAGTTTTAGTTAATTTATGGAGTTCTTGGATTTATTTCGAGATGTACTTAGTCAATACTGTCACAATTAACCCTGATTAACATGTTTCGATCATTAATCCGTTAATATAAAATCGGCGTTAACATTGTTAACGGCAACTTCTTGAAACACTTGTCTTACGAGATTGTTCAAACGAAATCCGGTGCTTGTCGACAAGGCAACGAACATATTTTTGAATATTACTTTTGCACAAATATTTGTCCTTGTTCTTGATTTTAACTTGCATTCGTTTGTTTTATAACAAGAAATAGTAATCGTCTCCGAACGCGAGCATATATTATTTGTTAAACTTAAAATGCTGGAAATGTAAGAAAATTCAATTGAGATGAGACAAGTAACCGTCGCGCGTCGTGAAGGAGCGGGGGGGGGGGGGGGAGGATAAATGGTTTGAAGTTATGTGCGTATCGTCGCGCGTCAATCCTCCGCTTTTCTCTACATCGCGCCATTCCACCGGTTGCTGGAAGGTTAGTTCGTTGCGTCTAGTTCTCTAATTCACAGAATGTCGCGAGATCAAACAGAATTGTAGCTCTGTTCGAATCTTTTATGATGATCCGCGTTATTACGAAGTGATTAATTTTCGAGAGTACAGAGTGTCGCGCGATTGTCGTGATTCGTTGGTCATCCATGCATGATTACAATTTCATTTGCGCGAGTGTGTGTGAACGCAATGAAAAAACATCATGGAGAGACACAAAGGCTGCCGACGGTTAAGCGAGTCTTAGCTTCGTTGAAATCGTTTTTTCACGCGATGAAATTATTGATTATTTCGTTATGTTATAAAGTGCGCTTCGGGATTAATATCGGGAATGCCGCGATAAAGTATCGTTGTGTTCTGATTATCATTGCGCGATTATGTTTTTGCGAGTGCTCTAGTGCAACAAGGAGACATCAGAAAGGTAGAGGAGGCCTGGGAGTCATCAGACAACGGTGGAGCAGCTATAGGTAATTTATTATTTATTATTTATTTATTTATTTGTCATTTGCGGAATATTGATCACTTATCCTCGCGACAATTGCATTTCGCATTTTTTGTTGTGGAGCACATATACAACATTAGGGATGATATTATGGCCAGTCTAGATCTAATGACTCGTCTTAATATCTCCGCTATTAAGTGACGGATTCTAGCAATTACTTATAGAATTATTTGTTTAGTAACTTACTGTTATCACGATGCCAATACACAATAATTAGTATTTATTATAATGTATTTTTACTTTCAAATATTTTGAATATACATTTTATAATATACATAATATACGTTTTTAATATACATTTTAGCATTTAATTACGCATATTTTCCTATTCTTAAATGTATTATTACTCGAATATATATATATTTGTTCTTCTATTGTTACTTAACTTTTTATTTGGCTATGTATTTCGAGTTATGCGAAGTGAATCAGTAGTATGACATTTTGATAATATAGCTCTCTAAACGTGTTGTGATTTCTGGTCTCTATTTCAAAGCTTTCATACCAAAAATAATTGTATTCTATAAATTAAATTAATTAAAGCTGTTTTCTATAATTTGTGTTACATGTATATACATTTTTAGTACTGACACGCGTGCAGTCACATCACAAAGCATTCATACACATACTGAAAAAAATATAATCAATTTTAATAAATATTTAGTTGAATACTGCCAACTAAATATTTATTAAATATAAAGATATATTTATTTGACACAAGAAATGTTAATTTGATCTAATAATCATTTTTTTTATTGAACAAATATTTACTTACTGTAAGTAAATGTTTAGTTGGCAGTATTGAACTAAATATTT
>NW_012130076.1:1078879-1088700 GCF_000143395.1 Atta cephalotes
GAGAGAGAGAGAGAGAATCATTAATCACACTAAATACAGAAGACAATTATTTTTATTAAATTTTGATTAAGATGAAAGAATTAAATAAGAAAAGAAAATAAAAAATATATAAATAACACAAACATCTGATCTTTTTTTAAACGAAAAGCGATAAACATTTATATAAAAAAACTTTTTTCATCTAATGAAATCAAATAAATGTGTTCATTCGTATGTATGTTATTCGTGCAACGTATATATATATATATATATATTGTAGGCATCAAAAAGAGATGGAAAAGCATATTTGAATCGAAAAGGAATAACCGAAGCTCTCTAATTTTCTCAATATGCATTGGCACGCATATTGAAATTGAATTTTGTAGTGCGTACTGCTGTTCTTCTTAAGAATAAATCCGTACGAACACTTTGACGATATCAGTACTTCATGTGAACCTCGAATTTATTCAAACAACGTGGAAACCCCGGAGCTTTCGAATTTCCATAATCCTTCGCGTATGTTGTCGAAGAAGTTACTTCGCAGGTGGAACTTTATCGTTACAGAGAAATGATGTATGCGACACCGTCGATCATTGGAAATAATTTTCGATTGAGATCATTTGTCGTGCAGCCACGATTTAAATCGCAAATTTATACAGTAAAATATTTATTCATTTATCATTAATAAATTACAATTGTGGAAAGTTTACATTAATTTATTCGTTTTTAGGGAAATTTACTATGAATTATCCAACGCGTTTTTGGTAGGACAAATGTTTTTGTTATTTTCTCTTTCTGTGTGCAGTAAGAATGTTTTCTATTCCGAGAGCAATGGAAATTGTATATCGTGATTCCAGTTTCCAATTTTTACTCGATGATTTTAGAGACAATAATACAATCCAAATATGTATTATTTATTAAGCGATGAGAAAAAAAAATTGGAAGGCTACATTAACTTACCTGTTCTTAGGAAAATTTATTATAAATTATTCATTCATTTTTTTTATAAGACAAATGTAATCTGCACAAAAAACATATTTTTTATTAAAATTGCATGTAGCAATTTTAATTTTACTTAATAATTTTAGAGACAATCTATAGAATTTTATTGAGTGGCGAAAGAGAGAAATTTCAACAAGTCTACATTAACTTATCTGTGTCTTTAGGAATTACCGGTGTCTATTATAAATTACCGACGCATTTTGGGTAGAAAAAACAAATTCTGTGCGCGCGCGCGCGCGCGTGTGTGTGTGTGTGTGTGTGTGTGTGTGTGTATGTGCACATGCGCGCATGCAGCAAAGATGGATTTTCTATTCAAAAAAATAGCAATAAAAATCGTTTATTGCGATCATTTTTGTTTGACGATTTTTGAGAGGGTCCATAAAAAATTTGATTTATTTTTTATATCAAGCTAGGGGAGAACAAAATTCCAACAAGTCTACATTTATTTTTAGGAAAATTACAACAAAATTACAAGTCTACATTATCTGTTTTTAGGAAAATTATAAACTATTTAACGTGTTGTAAATGCCTTTAGCTGTAAAAAAAAATCTTCGCTATTGCTTGTATTTTTTATTAAAAAAATAGTAATAAAAATTGCATGTCATAATTACAATTTCCTTTACACAACGATTTATCCATAAAAATTGTATTTATTCATATTAAGTGAAAGGAGAAAGAAAACATTTTAGGGGAAAATCTGTATCGCGTAACAAAAAAATTGTAAAGTAATTTAACCAGAAATAGAACGTAGATATGCATACACTCATCATTTCGCCAGAGTACATCGCACGTGTGGAGCAGTCATCTCCCTCTTGATTAATCCGTTACAGCGATCCCTCGATGTTCATCGATGCACTCGCAATATACTCGATCACACGCGCCCACGAATAATGAGAAACTCACGAAATAATGCGATTCGTACGCGTCAATACGTCTGGAATGATATAGCGATCGATATCGGAGAGTGTGGATACAGAGAATAATGAAAAACGCATATAATCTAGATTGGACGGATTAATTGATGCATCAAAACGATCGTCCATAGAGCTTTTGAATCTCAGAATTTCTTCGGACTCGATGATTACTTTCTAAATCTGAGTCAGTGGATAATCACTGATATCACCAGTGTCAAGTATGCCACTGGTAATCAATGAATGAAAAATGGAAGATTCCTAATTAATCTTTATGATGTGATATAACTAACCTTGTTTTACTGCTTAAATTCAATGAATATGATATTGAAAGATTGAAATTAATGTGTAAATATCAGTATTTTAGTTATATAATGCTCAAACATTCTTCCTTTTTTAATTGAACTTCACTGATTATCAGTGCAAAGTATGCTACTTGATAATTAAATAATAGTGACTATTTACTGATTCAGATTTAGAGAGTACGTTTAAAAAAAAGCTGTACGTTTGGAAAAAGCAACCAAATGTATTCATTTACTCGACGAGCAGGCTAATCACTTGAACGCGATCAAATATATTTTAATGGGTAGCTTTGTTCTACTTAAATATATTACGTTTAAAAAACAATATTAATTCTTTATATTAATATCTATAATTAGTTTTTACTTCGTTTTTCTTATTGGATCTAAATGTATAACATATTAAAGAATTTTACAAACAGTTGCAAAGCTGCTAGCCTACTAATCAAGCTTACTGTTAAATATGATTGATTGGATCTGGAAAGAAACAAGTTCATACTTTATTTGCTAATGTAGCCATTGCCTTTTAGAAAATAAAACTATTCATTGTCAGTGAGCGCTTAATTCATTATGTGATTGTTTGTTTCCTTTAAAGAGATGTTGGCAATCAAATTCCAACGGGATTCGCTGTTTTATCGATCAAATGAGATTTACAATATACATATATGATTTACAATAATACAAACATATTATTTATGAAATATCAAACAGTTATTATGAATTAATTAATTATTATGAATTTATTAATTATTATGAAATATTGACACATTATTATATACTACTACATCGCACAATATCGCACGCATAGGTAGATTAAGATCGCTCAAGAGTATAATACACATTTTTTCTTTCATGCTGTATAACTTGTATCAGATCTCGCGATTTTCAAAAATTTATAACCCGAAAACAAAGCATGTTGATAAACGCCGCGATACGTACATTTTTTTTTGGCTTCAATAATCAGCAAAATAATTGGCATCGAAAAATTCGATGAACTGCACTTCTGGGGTTCCTGGGTAAAAAAAAGTGAAAATCACGTATTCTTGGATGTCTTCTTAAAAGTATGCACTAAAAAGAGTATCACTTATTGTAAAAACGATGTTAATTAAAGTAAAAAAGAAAAAACATTTATTTTTGATTGAATATAAATCTTTATAACCTTGTACCTGAAATATTTTTCACATGCAGAGTTCACATAAATAAATTTTCGATCAACAGTAAACCCCAGCGTAATCGGGATAGGTCTAGAGCCAACAGCTTTGGCACTAGATCCAATTTTCACCGGATTTAGAATTCGAATACAAACCGTCACAAAATATGTAAGCTATATCATTGTTATTATTATCTATAGCATCACTATTTTTTACGGGCTGGATCAAGTTTTCAAATGCTATCCATAACTCTTTTTATTTTTAATGTAACCATACGAAGCAGACATATATAAACACAATAAATGATACAGATTCACAAAGTAATAATTTAATGTAAAAACTAATTAACTTATTTATGACAAATTAATATAATAAAAAAATGGTTAAAAATCATAAAATTTAATACGTTTTCTTTATCATTATAATGATTATAACTGTTTTTTTATATACAGTTTTTTTATATACGGTTAACCAAAAAGACTCGTTCTGCGTGAATTATATTAGTGATTTAATTATACCGTAAAGCTCAAATTGTAAATGATGTCTTTAGCCAGTTTATCTTACACAATTTGTCGCATAATAAAATATTTTTGTTCGGATTTCTAAGTAGCTTAATTCTAATTATTCACATATATTTATTTTGTTATTTTATATCTGATTGTGTCTTTACTTCGAATATATAACATTTCCAATGAAGTAAACGCGTAAATTGCTAAATTGATCACCATATTAAGATAAAATGAATAAAGAAAGCTGCAATTTCTTAGTTTTTTCCTATTTTAGACACAAAATTCACCAGAATCAGATACATTAGTATGTATTTTAATTTTGGAAAAGGAATTCTAACAGCGTGTTTTACAATTCATGGTTAACTCTTATCGAGGTTCAACTTTCTCATCTTTTTCCAATTCTAAAATTGGAAAGAAACAATGAATAACCTCGGTTATAAATTAACTGTCAGTTGTGGAACTAGGCCTCAGTGATTAAGTTTTCGATGAAAGTAATACTAAGTCAGTATGGAACAAAAATGATATTTTTATCGATAAAACAGACGACGCTAGCATCCCCTAATTTTTTGCTGGATCTAAATATTTTAAATATACAAACCAATTATAATAAAGAATCACGTACCGAACGCTCACTGAAGTTGGTATTCATAGTTTTTATTTTAAGACTTTTAAGTAATGTCTTAAAATACTAATGCAGCTTTTTGGGCGGTATTCATAGTTGAGTCTTATATTTATGATAAGATTTTTAAGTACAGTCTTAAGATGTTATAAATCAATCAAAAAACTGTGTATTAACATCTTAAGATGATCTTAAAATAATTTTAAAATAAGAACGAATTATGAATACCGCCCTCTGATTGGTTCATGACGTCTTAAGATTGTACTGAAAGATACTCTTAAATATAAGACTATGAACTGAATGAATATAAGACTATGATTGGCTTTAGTGGCTTTGCCTTCTGAATATGCAAGCAACATAATCATTACTACATCGCATGCGAAAACCGATCAAGTTACGCGCCATCAGCGAACATGGCGACACGAACTTCGCCTCGCAAATATCACGGGTGAGTGGAATCACTTGTCTTGTTTAATGCATCGTGACATGGTCCGTTACCGTCCGTTGACGCTTCCTCTCAATGGCTTCTCAATATTTTGGCGCACAGGTACGTGCTCGAGTTCCCTTCGATGAATCGTTCGCTATCCGTGATTGAACGCTGTGCGATAAACGAGCAGATTATGGTTATGGTTATGGATGATCGCGAAAGACATGTTAATTGCAATTGCGCGAGATAATTACAGTTAGCGATACGTCGATATTGTCATCCGTTTAATTCGGCATTCTCGACACTGACTACATTTACACCGATAGAACTATTTTGCGGCTTGACCAATATTTTAGTTGGGTCATCAAAACGAGGCCTGACCATAGGCTATATTTACATCGTGCCCTTAGTCCGCGACCTATAGGTATCTTTGTTTAATCTATAGGATAAACAAGAACATTTATTACACAAGTCGCGGACTAAAGGCACGGTGTAAACGTAGTCATTATTGAGAAGATAGATCATTTACCAACTGTTTACAACTTTACATTATAGGCTACGTTTACATCATGCATTTAACTGCGACTTATACAATTAGATGTTCTTGTTTATTCTGTAGGTTAAACAGACATCTATCGTATAGCTTGCGGACTAAGTTTACAGTGTTAACGTAGCCATAGTGGACACTGCGAACACCAAGGAACCTAAATAATTGAAAGCTAAATTTGGGGTATAGGCCGAGTCCTAAATGCACGATGTAAACGTAACCATTGGTTTACACTTGGAAATCGTTTAGAAAGCAGAAAAGGCGAAAAAATGCGAAAATTCAAAGCAATTGCAAAATCCAACTATGTCAATGATTGACCAACGTGAATTGGACGACTGCGCTGATTTGTTTGCTGCGATTCACCACTCACCACGAATCACCAATTTCAACGATTTGAGAAAATTCTATTTACTATAGCACAACATTTTGAAATGTGTCAATGAAAGTATTTATGATATAATATTTATTATATAATTACCTATATATATGATATAGTTACAGGAATAAATTGAATCACATTTAAGTTTAACTCATTTGATATTGATCTCTGGCGAGCGCCACGATATACGTAACGCATGTATCGGGAAATAGATCGTTTCGATGAACGTCCGCACCGTTTGTCTGATCAAATGCAAAGCGATTAATGAATCACGAGAGGCGTGCTACGTAATCAAGTAGAGCAATTAATACTGATATTGATACGTCAAAATCCTCTATCGCCGAATTTGGCACTTTAGACGCTAAATTCACAGATGAGTGACAAGATGCGAAAATACGAATCGATCACGAGGTTCGACTATGCATCGCTAATCCACTGTCCGACAAATTTAAACTTTTTTTTAAACTATGAACGGAACAAAGTGATTCTTACAAATTTTATATGTCGTTAAAAAGCAGAATCGGATTGTAACTGTAGTTAATAAGTTAAAAGTTAAATAAAAAGTTAAAAAGTTAATAACTTTTTAACTTATTTTAGTTACTTTTAAACTTCAATTTGTTAACTATTTTCTTTCTATGTTAGAGTTTTTTTTATTCCTCTGACTGCCAATATTATTTTCTATATAAAATCTTAAACATTAGAAAATTGCGTTAGAAAAAAAGCTCATTGATTGTGTGATAGGTGCGATGCTCGTCCAAAGATGAACGTGAGTTGAGTAGAGAATGCTATATATCAGCATTATTGCTTTATATTACATTTGTTTTACGTCTAATGTGGTAAAGAAAGAATATACAAACGACAAGAAGCAAAAGTATGAGTTGGTCGTGGAGTTCGATTATGCGGAGTTACGCAATGATTTACGACATGAATTGAACTGCAATTTCGAAGCTCGGACACGTGACTTCGCGTTCACGTAACGCGGCGCTCGGAAAATTTCTTTATGAAGGAGCAAAGTCTTATTAATTGTAAAATGTAAATCGCTATGTTCGAATATGCGGAAAATAGTCGATTATGGTCAATTTCTTATAGCTTAAGGCTTGCAATTCTATTGTACACATCACGTTAAGAAAATATAAAGTGACATGGGTCACTTTTGGAATTCATAGTTGATGTAAATTGTATAGAACGAGTATAGAACTGATCGGCATTCGAAACGAAACGATATCGGACAGATCGCTGCAAATCTTATACATACGTTCGCAATGGCGTATGCAAAGTAAATGGCAGTCGTTTGCTGCAGTCAGTTCCTCCGGGCTATATCTAAAAATCGCAAGAATAATAGGATATTCCTCTTCCGGGATTGGAGTTGTATGCGCAGTTAAAATATTGGAGTTAAAATATCGAAAATATGGAAAATAATTTCAGGGAACGATGGAATATGTGAACGTTGAACGCGATAGCCAAGCAGAAAGACAAATTCCAGTTTATGAAAATCCGGTGCTCGATTTTTTATGTTGACTATTTAATTTCACTCGCCGGTTGCAAATATTCCAATTTTAAATTGATTTTTAAATTGATGGTTACAGTTTTGCAGAGGTTTCTTGTAAAGCAAATAAAACTAAGATTTCGGTAAAGAATTATTATTATTTCATGATGTGCTGTATTTAAAAATATAATTTTTTCATAACTAGGAGTATCATTGTTGTATTAATTTTCGCTGAAAATGATATCGTGCTTTAAACATCAAGCTGAATATTAAGGAAGCCAGTGAGTTAGGTGAGGTGACGTTTAAAATCACACCTGCTGAGCAACGACGTCGAGCCATTAATTTTAATGCCAGGTCTTGCAGAAGACCACATTACACTCAAATATACAAAGCACCCATTGCATTTGTTCACGTGGGAGATTCCGTAAACAAAGTTTTCGCGTTGGACTTATAGGGCAAAATTTGGAGTTTTTATTTAGTGAGAAAGTTTCATCCTGATGCTTACTTTTCGTCTCAATATGGAAAGAAATATTTGTCTACTTATGAGACAGTATGCAATGCATAAAGCCTTCCCATCGGAGCGATCATCATGTAAACTTTTTTCATGTCCTTTGATCGAACTTGTAGTTCTAAAAGGAAAACTCAAACTACTCTTTGCGTTTACTAAAAATTGAAGTATGTACATGATTGAAAAACTTTTTATACATGAATTAATTATCCACGTGCTTAAAATTCTTATTTAAATTTTCATTTGAGGCGCTTGTTCGCGTGTAAGTCTAATTACATCATATTTTGGTATATTAAAATACCAGTATAAAATTAATGAAAAAATGTTATAATAAACTATATATTATTAAATGTTCATGAACATATTCAGAATTTTTTTTGATAAGTGAGAAATTTATCAGTTCTAATTATCACATAAACAGTAATTTGTTAAGTAATAAATTACTTTTTTGAATATTTTAAAACTTAGAATTCTTTTCTTTTCGTTTCTTTTGAAATGAAAAAATATTAAAAATCATAACTTTTTTTATTGAAGAAAGTATAGCCAAAATACAGCTGTTAAAAAAATATAATTTTTAAGTATTACTGTTGTTATTATTATTATTATTACATACAAAACATTCGCGATAATTTTTCTAGATAAAGAAATTTAAAACAAAATAAGAAAAAAAATAGGCTTCCTCCTATATAAGAAATGCTACATATTATTAAAAAATATCTATTATTAAAAGTAGTAATTTATTATTATACATATTATCATAAAAAAATGTTAAACTAAAATTAAATAAAAAAAAGAATAAATGATGAATAAGCAGAAGTAGTAGTATCTTTTTATAATAAAAATACAAAAATAAATAAGTGAGGAGGGGGGAATTTAAATTCCTTACCCCCATGTATATGTGTATATGTGTTTGTGTGTGTGTGCGCGCGCGCGCGCGCGCGTGTGTGTGTGTGTGTGTGTATTTATAGTTTAATTTTTTTTCTTTTCAGACGCCTTATGAAGGATATAAAAATTTGAAGTAATATTATCTATTAAGTCAGATAGTCCCTTTGTTCAGAATTGCCTGTTACATTACACGTCGTCTTACTTAATTTCGTTAACTTACACACCTGTTCCCTGTATGTGCCATTTTCAATTTATTTCTTATTATCGCAATTGGCTATTGCTACCTGCGAATTATCTACTGCATTCAGTACATCTTGACGTGTGTCCTACAATAAAATAATGTTTACATGCGTGAAGAGCAACATTGCTTTATCACTTTAAGCTTTCTTAAAATATCGATTTTACATATAAAGATATATATTGTTTTGTACATATACATACATATAAAGTAAATTACATAAACACACAAACATATTCAGCTTCAGTTGAGGACTTATCTGATCTTATAAACCAGACAATAAAGGGTCAAACTGCTAAAAGAGATTCCTCGCATCAGCAGCGTACGTGCTAGCATGAAGATGCACGTAAATCGCATACGCCACCCTTTCATGCGCATTTTTCATTCTCAATTTAAATTCACAGCTCGCACTATAACCATATGATTTATGATAAACCAACGCGAACGAGATACTGTCAACTAACTCGTAAAATGCGCATCTGCGTTTATTGGTACAACTTTATTTTTAAAATGAATTTTAGAAATAATACATTTGCACATTGTGTCGATTTAATTATTATTTCGGTTAAAAAATTATAGCACCAATTTAAATGTTTAAATTTATATTTGTATTAAATGATGCTATGATCTTTACCAACTTTAAGTGTTTTGTATTTATCATAAAGCGAAATGTCATGTTTTTGAAAGACTATTAGAAGATAAATTCGCGCATGGTTGTATATGATATGTGCGATTTTTAGTTGCTGTCACAAACGGAACTGTAAGTCGGAGAGGGAAAAGGTGGAGTTATTTTATTTGATAAATGCATGGGAGTATCTGACAGCTGCTGCAAGAAGGCTGGCTCTCTTCTGTGCCATCCTCTCTCTTTCTCTCTCTCTCTC